>NC_064865.1:5314950-5614950 GCF_024139225.1 Suncus etruscus | reverse complement strand
GAAAGGGGAGTATTCTGGTTATGACTGTAACCCAACTATGATCATGTTACTTAAATAAAAAATATATTTAAAAAAAAGAACACCATTGTCATGTAGGAAATGTAGAAAATAGTCTATACAGCAGTCAAGAAGAGAGTAGAATCCTGAGAAGAAATAGTCATGTGAAGGTGGATAAAGAATCAGAGTAGAAAACTGATCTTTCTAGCACAGTGGGCATGGAACTGTATTTTTTTTTTACCAGCAATAACAATGTATAACTCAACTCCCTGCTTCTTGAAGCCCCTTTTAATTTTTAAAAAGGAAATAATAGCATTGTTGTTTAGACCGTGAGCATTGGGTTTCCTTCCAGTTTAACCTTTTTAAATTTATTGTGACAGCAGGCATATTTAAATTTGTTTCAATTATTTTACTTTGCATTCTCTATTTGTTCTGATTTTTTTCTCATGATTCATCATTGTTTAGTTTTGTTTTGGGGCTACATTCATTGATGTTTAAATGTTACTCCCGGCTCTGCACTCAGGAATTACTCCTGGCAGTGCTCTGGGAGAACCATATGGGATGCTGGGGTTATAAACCTAATAGGCCGTGTGCAAGGCAAATGCCCTACCTGCTGTATCAATTGCTCCATCCATTCATGATTATTTTATTTTATTCTCTTTTCTTCTTCCCCCCTTTAGGGGTTACTGTTTTTAAACTTTAATTAAAGAACCGTGATTTACAAAGTTAAAAAAAAGATAATGTCCAGAATCTTTAAATAAGGTCAACTGTAGCATTTTGTCAAGGTAACATTTTACTTTATTTTAAAACACATTTCCCTAAAGTACATTTTAATGAAAAATTTTGAGTGTAAGATGATCTTTCCTAATGTGAAGTGAAAATCAGGAAAATAAAACCATTCTTTTCTCAGAGATCACCAATTATTTGACCTAACCATCTTTGTGAGGGGTGAAGATACTGATGGCCAATGTTTTGTCTCTAAGTCATAGGTCTTGGTGCATCCTGGAGAAATAAATATAACAGAAATAACAGCCATAGTGTTCAATTCAAATAATAATCAACATTAGCATGGCATGTGATGAGAATGCTTCAGTGTTTATATAAAACACATCATTTAATCCTTACTACATACAGTTAGTTGCTCTTGTTATTCCCACTTTACAACTGGGGAAATGGAGGTGCGGTGAAGGCCAATTGATTCCCTAGAATTCACCACCTATTATTACTTGTAGTCTGTGTATATACGCCCACAAGCCCAACTCACGTTCAATCTAATGAATCAGCCAATATACTTAAGTGTCTACAAATATGTGTAATTTAAATGTACATCTATATTATACAATTCAATACCACTTAAGTTTACTTTATGAACTGTGGGTTTACGTTTTGAAACAAAACTTGTTTTGCTTTTGGAAACTCTTCCTTACTTGGATGATATTAAAAAGAGGAGCAGAATTGTACAGGGATTAAAACAAAAGGCGATTAGTGAACCTCAAGAAAAAGAGAGGAGGGGCCGGAGAGATAGCACGGAGGTAAGGCATTTGCCTTGCATGCAGAATGACGGTGGTTCAAGTCCGGCATCCCCTATGGTCCCCCGAGCCTGCCAGGAGCGATTTCTTAGCATAGAGCCAGGAGGAACTCCTGAGCGCTGCCGGGTGTGACCCCCCCCCCCCCCAGAAAAAAAGAAAGAAAAAGAGTGGAGATATTCTCTCAGAATTAGCCAAGGAGTAGTCCTCTGGAGAGAGGTACAGCTTGAGGATCAATCCTAACCCCATTATATAGTAAAGAATTGTTGAGGAGGTATATAGAAAAAGAAAATTGAATTTCATATTAGATATTTATGAAACTGTATGCACATGTACTTATATTTTTATTATATTCTTTGGTAAAAGCACACAAGTATAAGTTCACCTTTAAGCACACAGTTTTGTGCTGTTTTTCCAGGTGTTTTTTTCTCTCTCCACATATTTCCTCATGTTTCACTTTAAATAGCTCCATCATTTGATGTAGCATAATTTGCTTAGTCATTTCCCTATTGTTGGGGTGGTAGATTGTTCCCAGTTATAAATAGCAACACCATACCTTTTACAGTCCATTTTTAATTTGGAAGATTGTTTTGTGCTACATAGCATTAGTGTTTTATATCAATGTCAAAGTATATAGTGTCTTTTGGTATACATTACTAGGTTAATTCCTGGAAAGATAAAAATGTAAATGATAAGATAAAAAACATTGAATTTTGAACACCCTACAATCCATATTTATTAAATTAATATGTATCATTTAGGGATTTTTTTTCTTTTCTTTTTCTTTTTTTTTGTTTTTTTAGGCCACACCTGGTGATGCTCAGGGGTTACTCCTGGGCTATGCGCTCAGAAGTCGCTCCTGGCTTGGGGGGACCATCTGGGACACCGGGGGATCGAACAGCTATCCGTCCTAGGCTAGCGCAGGCAAGGCAGACACCTTACCTCTAGCGCCACTGCGCCGGTCCCAAGGGATTTTTTTCTAATATCACTACCATTACCATTACTCCAACATAAGGTGATCATCATCATTATCTTTCACCAACACAACCAATAATAATGTCATTGCTATCATTAGCTACTATTATCCCCACTAGTATCATCTTCCACAAGTAGCAGCATCCCCAATATCACCAAAATCTATTCCATTATTATTACTAGGATATACACTTTCAGATCTTATTCACCATCATTACCATCAGCTTCAGCGCTGCCACTAAAAGGAACAACATATTCATCGTCATGAGCAGTTATCGTCACCACTACCAACTTGACCATTACCAATATAATGATGCCAAATGAACACCTCAAATACTGTTACCAATATACCTAGCAGCCTATTGACATCAAATACTACACTGTACAATCTTTGCTACCACCGCCACCATCAGCACCTATACCATCACAATTTTCTAAACACTACTCTACAACTGGCAGTTAATGGAAATGTGTTATGCATTGTACTTAATGTTTACTATGGTAATCTTTACTTAATGTTTACTCTAGTCTTTATATGAGGTATAAATTCAATATAGTCAATATGCTGTGATATGATTCTCATGTATTAAATCCTGTATTTGTAGATTTCATTTTATTTAGTAGTAAGTTATTGTAGTTCAATCTTTTAAAATACCTATTCTGTAATATAACATTTACTCTAATTCGTCTCTCTCTCTTTTTTTTTTTTTTTGGTTTTGGACTCTACCTGCAGTGCTCAAGAGTTATTCTTGGCTCTATGCTAAGAAATTTCTCCTGGCAGGCTTGGGGAACCATATGGGATGCAGGAGGTCGAACCCGGTTCAGCCATGTGCAAGGCAAATGGCCTTCCTGTTGTGTTATTACTCCAGCCCCATTTTTCCTATTTTTTTTGTTTTGTTTTTGAGCCACACCTGCTGACACTCAGGGATTACTCCTGGCTATGAGCTCAGAAATTACTCCTGGCTTGAAAGGACCATATTGGATGTTGGGGGATCCAACTATGATCTGTCCTAGGCTAGTGTGGATAAGACAGAAGCCCCACCGCTTGCGCCACCACTCCAGCCTTCATTTTCCCTATTTTTTAAGCTAAATTAAGTTTTGATAATTGTCACATATTTAAAAATTAGTGAATACCTTTGGGAAATTAGGGAGATAATTATTTTCTTGGATTTAAATCTGTTCTTAACTTATAATTGACTATAAATCCTAGAATTATAGTTCAAATAATATTACAATGTTACATATTTGAAAATATTTATGTGAATTAAAAATGACTTTTTACAAAATTTTGGACCATACCCAGCGGTTCTCAGGACTTACTCCTGACTCTTCATTTAGTGATCACTCCTGACAGAGCTTGGAACACTGTATGGGGTGCTAGGGATGAAACTGAGTTAGTTTTTTTTTTGTTTTGTTTTTTTTTTTTTTTGAGTCAGTTTTCTTAAACATCCTGGCAAACAGCAAGGCTAGTGCCATACCTGTTGTACCATTACTCTGCCTCCCAAAACTTGATATTTTTAAAAGCCAAAGTATTTAAGAATAGTTGGGCTCTCAGGTGACTCAATCTGAGGGAGAGCAAAAATGGGAACAGAAGGAAGAGAGAGAAAAAGTTCTTGGAACATGGGTATTTATTGCTATTGACATAGTAATAGTGAAGGCTAAGGTATAAACTACAAAAATCATCCCAGAGAAAGGCTGATAAGAACTCAAGCCAACAAAGCCTGTGTTTGCCCCCCTTTATTTTCCTGACTCATCAGAATAGCTCCCCATTATTAATAGTAGTACTAAAATTAGAACATAGTTTTACACCCTACCCCAGAACTAATGGTCCTGAATGTGAGAATCCACCAGGGTAAACAGTATCTCCCTGGAAGACAGGTTTTGTTTGTTTGTTTGTTTGTTTTTGGTTTTGCTCAGGAGTTACTCCTGGCTAAGTGCTCAGAAACTGCCCCTGGCTTGGGGGCCATATGGGATGCCGGGGATCGAACCGTGGTCCTTCCTTGGCTAGCGCTTGCAAGGCAGACACCTTACCTCTAGTGCCACCTCGCCGGCCCTGGAAGACAGGTTTTTAAGATTTTACACTAGGTTCTGCAGTCCCAACTCAAAAGTAGGGCAGTTCAATATCTATTTATTTATTCCTCAAATATTGAGTCATGATTTACTTATTGTTTGGACAAAACATAAAGAGCTTCATTTTTTTTTAAAGGAAATGAAACTATAAGGAGAGAATATATGTCCCTTTCACTTTAATCAGTATGCCAAATATTATAGAATGAAAGCCTGGTTAACTGTGCTCTATAAAGTAAAAATCTTGTATTAATGAGTCCTATGATTGTATTAAGTCCTACAGGGTTAATGTCTGGTTCTGTTTGGAGGCAGATAGGTTAAAGATTAAAGTATTTAATTTGTCACTGATTTCATCATATCATTATAATCTTTTTCAAAAAAATAATTTTTATTTTGACCAAAGTGGATTACAAATCTTTTACAGTAATATTTTAGGTACATAGTGACATTAAATAAGGGGAACTCCTACCACCAATGTTGTCTTCCCTCTACCTCTGTTCCCAGCATGCATATAATCTTAGTATGCCCCACCCATTCCTATTTTTCTTTTGGTATATTTTGTCTTTTGCCAGAAATTTCTCCTTCCTGTGATGTTTCAGTTAGCATGCCACTCATCTCTTTTGAATGCATCTAAGGGGCACAAGAACTGTTCAACAAACCAAGGGAATCCTCTGGCATTCTACATTACTTAGATGCTCCATTTGTTTACTCATTTATTGGTTTTGGATTAAAATATTCTCACTGAGCAAAAGTTCATGTCCCAAACTCTCAAGACATATCTGCACAATAACGAAGTTCAAATAACCTGTTCGTTCAAGATAGCCAAGGATACTTACTAGTCAGCCTTGTTGTGAGTAAAAGGGAAAATTTGATCGAATGTCAAGAAGGACATGATTGTTCATTATAAAAAAGAAAATATGTTATATCCAAAATGGTAACTACCTGTGTTAAAACTAAGAATGGATAAAACAAAAACCTTTGTAGGGTGCTTTTATCTGTATGGCTTAGTACAGAGATTCCTTAACTGATTTGGCCATCTTCCCTCTTGGAAAAAATAAATTATTATTGTCCTCTTCAAAAATCCGCTTTCTTTAAACAAACAGAAAGTGCCTCCCTCAATTGTATCTGAGGCTATTATCAACTCCCAGCACCTCCTTTATCCCCGGAATTGAGCATATTTTGCATGTTTTCTTGGTCATCTGAGTTTTATCTGGAAAATTTTCATGACATGTACTTGGCACATTTTAATGGGTTGCTTATTTATTTGTTGTAGCTGTGTGGATTTTATAGATTTTGTATGTTAATGCTGCATGACGTATATAGCATACAGTTACTACTAGATTGCTTTATTTTGTTAAACCAAAAGATTTCTTAAACATCCTGAAGCAGATGGCCACACTTGGATCTTTTACTTGAAGAATAACATTTCTGTACCAGTAGTATTTCCTTTTCTAATATTAGTCAATGAGTTAAAGTATTCAGTCTTTTTCAGGAAATGATCAGCACAATATAACATAGAAAAAAGAGGAAGTGGCTATTAGGAGTCAAGAGACCCGAGTTACTCATCTGGTTCTACCATTGAGAAATTTTTTTATTTAAAGCATTGTGACTACAAAGTTATTTATAGTTAAGTGTTAGACATACAACGTTTCAGCACCAACCCCACCACCAGTGTCAAACTTCCTCCACCAGTACTCCCAGAGTCCATCCCATACTGCTTCCCAACACTCCCACAACAGCCTGCAATCATAACAGATACTTTTTTAAAGTTTGGTTGTTACAGTTTGTGTCTCACAATTTCATTGTTGTTGACTTTGTGGCTTGGATATTTAATATGTTTTGTCTTTCTTTCCACCATCAATACACACGTGTCCCCTTAATCCATGTCCTTTATTATTTTACGTTTCCCTTTTTCCTCCTCCACTTATTTTATTTTCTTCTCCTCCTTATACTCTGGAGTCAAGAGTGTTCTAGACAACCCCAATTTAACCAAGTCATTCCTTAATTCAGTTATTATAAATACTACTTATAGGGATTATTTTCCTGTATTCATCCTTCTGGTTTACTTTGTTTAACATAGTATCTTCCACTTCCATGTTACAGTGAATTACATGATTGCATCATTCCTCACAGCTATGTAGTATTCCCTTGTATATATGCACACATTTTCATGATCTACTCATTTGTTGTTGCAAATCTAAGTTGACTCCAACTCTCAGCTATTATACTGAGTGCTGTGACGAATAGTGGTGTGTATATGTCCTTTGCAATGAACAATTTTCTTTCTTGTGAATACCCAAAATTGGGATTTCTGGGTCATATGGCAGCTAGATTCTCTGTTTACTGAGAACGCTCCATGCTTTTTTGTTTATAGATCATTGAGACCTTTTGAAAGTTGAGACTGTCACTTAAACTCTCCAAACTTGATTTTTGCCCCCATTATCAAAACTTACGTCAGTTATAGTCCACTCTAATTATTGTACATGGTTATTTGGATGTGAAATTAAATTATGCAGATAAAAGTCTTTAACGTATTGGGCACTTACTTTGAGTAACATAATTTCCCATTTTTTGCATTATTTAATGCTTAAAATAATAATTTACATTAGTTAAAAGGATCTATTCATGGATAAGGATACAAACTCAATTTACCTGGAAGCCGCAGGAGGCAAAGTTGGGGTGGTCCTTGAGTGCAAAGTCAGTAGTAAGCCTTGAACATTGGGGGGTGTGACCCAAACAACTAAAAACAAAACAAACAAAGATTTCTCTAGGGCAGGGCCACAAAATGCTTTAGGGAGGGCCGCGAGTTTGAGACCCCTATGGTAGAGGGTGAGGTGATTTAACCAAAGTCTCTTAGTAAACTGCAACCTCAGTGCTCTTTCTCCTTTAGTAGTCAATCTTCTCTTAAATGTTCAAATGGCAGTTTCAGTCGACATGCTACATGTCTGCCCTATCTTCTCCACCTTCACTTTGAGATGATCTAACAGTGAAGTAAAATATTGCAGACATGGAGGTGGGATGGCAGCTGATATCGAGCTCAGTGGCAACTGTTCAATAAAGTTAAGGCAGAAAATAAGTAGTGTGATGGCAATTGATTTTGAGGACACAACGCATTTATTGTCTATCGATATCTAAAATGCCCTTATATGATGTGTTAATTGTCTCAAACTTGAGTATATATTTTGGACTTATTCCCAGGCTCAGGGTTATGTGGATGGTGGATCTTACTTCCTTCTGAGGGGACAAAAATAAGCAGCTGTTTCAACATTGGCTGCCCATTAGAATCAGTTGGGAAACTTTAAAAATAATCACAGTACACAGGCCACACCCCAAACCAATGACATCAGACTCTATGGTAATGGAAGATGGGAATAAATATTTTCATAGCCTCTTTATGAAGCCAAGTTAGAAAACTGTTAATTCTGAACAACAAAGCAGGGTCTCCAAGTGTAGGTTTGAACTTGCATTATTTAAGATTCAGAATTTTTCCTGGCGTCCCATATGGTCCCCCAAGCCAGGAGCGATTTAAGAGCTCATAGTCAGGAGTAACTCCTGAGTGTCACCGGGTGTGGCCCAACACCCCCCCCCCAAAAAAAAAAAAGATTCAGAATTTCTGGTAACTGGGAAAAGCTATAGCCTCCAACATATACCGTTTGTATGGTTAGATTGTTATATTAATAAGTGGTGAACAGGAGTCTGAGATTCTACTCTGTTTTCTTACTCTAAAATTCTGTTATTGTCCTTAAAAATTAATGGCTCTATGCTCAGAAATTGCTCCTGGCAGGCTCGGGGGAACATTATGGGATACCAGGATTCTAACCACTGTCTTTCTGCATGCAAGGCAAACACCTTAAATAAATGCTCAAAAACTAATTAGGTTTAACAGAAAACCTAAAAACTAAATAAAAACTATAAAATGAAAACTATAATAAACTAAAATAAAAGCTAAAAAAGAAATTAGGAAAAAAAAAGTAATGGCTTCCCACATACACATGGCATTATATGTCCATCTGCTTTGCTTGCTCTTGAAACTGGCTCTTTAACAATCATTTAAGTATCATGTTATTAGCTTTAAAACTAAACCCTTTTACTTTATATTGCAGTGATAAGTCCTGTTCACAGGGTTAAAAGTTAGTAAAGGGGCCAGAGAGATAGTTCAGTTGGTAAGATAGACTTTCCTTGGATGTTGTAGTCTGGTTTGATTCTTAGCATTGTGTATGATTTGAAGAAGCCTACTATGAGTGATCCCTGCATATAGAGCCAGGAGTAGGCCCTGAGCACCACTGAGTGTGACCAAAACAATAACAAATTAATTAAAAATAAATGACTAAAAATAAAAAATTTCGGGCTGGAGAGATAGCTTGAAGGTAAGGTGTTTGCCTTGCATGTAGAAGGTTGGTGGTTCGAATCCCGGCATCCCATATGGTCCCCTGCCTGCCAGGAGTGATTTCTGAGCATAGAGTCAGGAGTAACACCTGAGCGCTGCCGAGTGTGACCCCCCAAAAAAATAAAAATAAAAATATAAAAACTTTCAGCACAAGAAAGCACTGTACAGGAAAGACTCCAGATCTTTACGGCAGGTATTTTGAGAAATTCATCATTAGATAGAAACTAAATTATACAGAATAATGCTAGTTTTCTGATACTTGGCATATTTTTTTTCTGACTTCATTCTTTGTGGGACATTCAGAACTAAATTTTTTAACTTCCTGGGTTGATATTATCAGGGACAACTGGGTGGGTCTTCCTTTCATTGCAGAAAGAAGCTAGGAAAGCCACATGATAGCATCCAACCCCCAAACTTTCTTTTCTTCTTTGTGTTGTAGTCAAGAAGCTTACACTGAAGCCCATGATCTTATAATGATGGAAGAGCTTATAAAAATGTGGACTTGCCTTTAGGAGTAGTGTGTGTGGGAGGGACTCAGATAAATTAATTTTTTTCCAGTGTAAAATATTTTCAGTTTATTTTGACAAAACAGTTCAGATTCTCTCATGTCACAGCATATCAATAAATGATTTACATATATTTTATATAACATCATCTAAAATTTCCAATCAAGGAGTTGCAAAGTACAAATGCTGATAGCTTAAGTACAGATAGTCTTTTAATTAAGAAATAAATGAGGGGCCGGGTGGTGGCGCTGGAGGTAAGGTGCCTGCCTTGCCTGCGCTAGCCTAGGACGGACCGCAGTTCGATCCCCCGGCGTCCCATATGGTCCCCCAAGAAGCCAGGAGCAACTTCTGAGTGCATAGCCAGGAGTAACCACTGAGCGTCACAGGGTGTGGCCCAAAAACAAAAAAAAAAAAAAAAAAAAAAAGAGATAAATGAGTATTCCAACACATAAGTGAAATGAGGTTTTAATGAAAAAGATTTAATTCCACAGAATGTCTTTATTCAAAAGCAATTAAATCAAGTCTGTGATTTCAAGTTTAAACAAGTGTTGTTTGAAGTAAGAAAAGGCAATCAACTCCTAAGAGGTATATTATAGCATGGAACATATTTCTGACAATTTCTAACAGCATTCAAGTTTTAGAACTTGTAGTCTAATGAAAAAAGAATTAGAGAAAAGAACTCTAACTCCTTTCTGAGGAAGCTAATGCTAATTGTTATCTTGACACAAAAGTACATTAATAATATTAGTGATTTTTTTTTTTTTACCACTCAGACTGCATTCTCTCCTTCTATCCCTTCCAAAGGAAGGGAAGAACGATCTTTAATGGCCAAAGGTAGTCACAGAAGCAACACCTAGAGCCGGCTTCACAAATTATTACCTTCTGGAGGGCAGCCAGGAGTGATTCTTTTTATTTTGTTTTTGTTTTGTTTTGTTTTTTGGGGGCCACACCCGTTTGCTGCTCAGGGGTTACTCCTGGCTAAGCGCTCAGAAATCGCCCCTGGCTTGGGGGGGACCATATGGGGCACCGGGGGATCGAACCGCAGTCCTTCCTTGGCTAGCGCTTGCAAGGCAGACACCTTACCTCTAGCACCACCTCACCGGCCCGAGAAATCCATTTTTAAAAGTATGTTATACAGATTGCATTCGAGAATTCCACTTTCCTCATACTCTTCCATTGAAACTCAGGATTTTGTGTTATTTATCACCATAGATGCATAGATAGGTGTAGATGTGACCATGTGAGCAACTTCCTGAATTCCTCTTTGCTTTTGGTAGATGAGAACAAGGCCAGCAATTAGATGCTCCATACGTTTGCTGACTGAATAAGAAAGTGAGAGCTGTTAGTCTGAAGCTTATGAGGATCAAAGATTCTAAATTCAGGAGCTCTAGCAGAGGGAGTTGACTTATCAAAGACACACATGGGTGATTTCACTCATTTCATAGCCTAAGAACTATGAAAGGGCTGGGCACAATTTAGTGGCTACCATGCCTGATCCTTTCTTCACACCTGAATTAGAAAATTGACACTTCCTTGAGAATAATTCAGATAGAGCACAATTTGGAAGTTGCACAAAATGAAAACTTAAAAGGTTTATCTTCTAATCTGACGGTTTAAAAAAATAATCATTATTTTGTCCAGAGTGTGGAATTTCAGATACATAGAATATAAAATTACATTTCTTTAAATAGGAAATAATATAAATCTGTATATTCTTCCACAACTGGGTTTTTTTTTCATGTAACAGTAAGTTTTCTGGACTTCAAAATGTGCCATTAACTTTTGGGTTGGCAGTCATATGGACACCAAAATATACCCAATTTCCTACTGATGGACATTTAGTTTGCTTCTTGCTTTTTAAATTTCCAACAGTGATTAAGAAAATATTTGAAATACATTCCTTACTTAGTTAAGGGTTTTCTCTTAGAGAACATTTTGGGTCTTTCCAAATCCTAAATATGCCTGCAAAGTTGACAACTAACAGACTCATTTAAGAGATTCCCTTCAGGGTCCATAGTGATAGTACAGTAGGTAACGCATTTACCATGCATGAGGCCGACCCTAGTTTGATTCCCAGCATTCCACAAGGTCCTTGAATGCTACCAGGAGTAATTCCTGTGTACAAGACCAGTATAAGCCCTGAACATTGCTAGACATGGTCCCAAAAGACACAAACAAAAAGATACCCTACAAATATTGCATATTTGTATGCACCACAATTTCTTAGTGAGGATTTAACATTTTTAGCAACTTTGGGAAAAAACCTCCTAGTATTACAATTTTGAATTCTTAGCTTTTTGATATATTCATTAGTCCTATGTTCCTATGAATTAGCCATTCACATTTTATCTAAAATAAAAGCCTAACTGGTGTATATATATTAATGTATATATGTATATGTATACATTATATATATGTATGTGTGTTGATTATTGGGCCATGCCCGGTAGTGCTCAGGGGTTACTCTTGGCTCTATGCTCAGAAATTACTCCTGTCAGGCTTGGGGGGACCATATGGAATGCTAGAGATTGAATTTAGATTGTCCACATGCAAGGCAAATGCCCTGTCCTCTGTGCTATTGTGCAGGCCCCCTAATTTGGATTTTAACACATTGTATTTGTTTGTCTTGTGTTTTTTTTGGGGGGGGGTCACACCCAGCTGCGGTCAGGGGTTACTCCTGGCTCTATGCTCAGAAATCGCTCCTGGCATGTTCAAGGGATCATATGGGTTGCTGGGAATTGAACCAGGGTCCGTCCTGGGTTGGCTGCATGCAAGGCAAATGCCCTATCGCTGTGCTATCACTCCAGCCCCTGTATTTGTTTTTATTTGGGTATTGGTTAACAAATATTCACCTCCTGACCTCCTGAATGGAACAAATTCTGCAGATGGCTTAAAGGACAAGGGAGACATTTTGCACTTAATCAAGAAATCAGAACAGGAAGTATTAAAAACACAACTGCGTCTATTATTTAGCATTCACAATCTTTTAAGAACTGTAATGGCATTTTATATTATGCCAAAGCACAGTGAGGGATATAAGACAGAATTTTAATAGTTATTTTTTGAATAGGTGATAATTATGAATATAAAAATCCTGACTAAATCCCTGTGCCTGGCTCTTGACTAGCTACATGGGAGCAAATATAAAAAACAATATCTTTGCTTTTTAAAGCATGAATGTTGGGGATGAGCACAGTGATCCTTAAAATACAGGAAAGCATTAATAGATAGTTGAGTAGGTGCCTCCTATACTTGAAGATACTAGCTCAAGAGAGCAATGGATAGATAAATAATATCATCGTAGTAAAAGGGGAGCAGAGATTTTCAAAGAATACTGTGGAACCAGTAATTTAAATTACAAGGTAAAGTTAGCTAGGTAAAGAGGTATAAATGAAGTGTTCCAAGTAACAGGAGAAAAGGCAGGAAGGGATAAAATACCACATGTATATAGAAAATTAAATCTATTGGGATAAATGTAATCTATAGTGCCTAAAATAAAATGTCTGAATAGCAGACCAGCCATCATCTTTCTGTGAAACATGGTCCACGCTGAATCAACAAAGGATTTTGAGCAGGAGCTGGTTTGACCTAATGTAGATGGTCAGTCACATTGATTACCTTGGAGAGGATGAATATGTGGTGTCAAGTGGGTGGCTAACAGTATCATGAAGATTGTTCAGTGACTACTGAGACATGGAGAGGAAAGCACCTGTGGTGGATAAATAGTGGAGAGACTTAAGAGGAGAGAATTGGTGATTGGTTGGATTTGAGATGAGAGAAATTTTTCTTTTTTTTTTTTTTTTTTTGGTTTTTGGGCCACACCCGGTGACGCTCAGGGGTTACTCCTGGCTATGTGCTCAGAAGTTGCTCCTGGCTTGGGGGACCATATGGGACACCGGGGGATCGAACCGCGGTCCGTCCAAGGCTAGCGCAGGCAAGGCAGGCACCTTACCTTTAGCGCCACCACCCGGCCCGAGATGAGAGAAATTAAGTAAAAATTTAGGATAAGCTTCTGACTTAGATAACTGGATAGATGATGCTACTGACTGGCAAAGAAGATAAAGGAACAGGAAGGATTTGGGTTAAAAGATGGTTAGTGTGATATTCTAGAAATAGTGACTTTGAGGAAACTGAAACATACAAAAATATACATAAAAGCATACAAAATTGTGACAATTAGTGTGATGCTCTCATGAACATGAAGAAAGCCACACATCAAGATGTGTGAGATAAGATAATTGAAGTCCAATGGCATTACGTTTTATGACCTTGGGATCTTGATGCCTGGGCCTTCATGAGCCTCATTCATAACTCACTCCCAACACAAGTGTAACTCACTAAGAATCCATTATAACTGTAGATCTGGAGTGATTTTTTTGGCTAGATACTTTCTTTGACTCTTTTTATTCATAATAGGAGCCAGAGCAGTCCACCTATGCAGGTTTTTTAAAGGTGTTATTGTTTGTTGTTGTTATATAATCATGAATCATATTTAAGGTTTTCTTCTCCAGGAGTACATTGTGAAGCCCAGAATTTGTTTACTTGAGGTAAAAGAAAAATTATTTTTGATATGTATATCATGACTACACTCAATCATTTTTAGCTAGGATACTACAAGATCAGAAATGATATATCTTTTATATTCATTACCTATTATTCTATAAATAATATGAAGCTATATTGTGTTATTATCAATATGAATGGTTTATTACTTTAGAAGAGACAACAAAGTAGAGAGCCGATGTTGGCTTGGCTGACTTCTAGCAAGGAAATCCAAACAAATGATTCTACTTTTATGAATATGAAGTAATATACTTGTTTTGTCAAAATGTTGATAATAAAAGATACATTGAATCTCTTTTATTTTCTACTGCTGTTCCAGTACAATTAGAAAATAATTTGGGGGGTTTCAGTCAAGCATTACTTGGCAGAGAGCCTACTATTCATTGATAGACTTCGGGAAACTGTTATCAAATATTGAGTGCCTGGATCACGAGCAAATAATTGCTCATTGAGTGACTGTCCATTCTGTGAGTACCTGGAGGAAAAGTAGGTGCACATAACTCAATTTAAGAATCAACTTTAGGGCCCAGAGAGATAGCACAGCAGCGTTTGCCTGACAAGCAGTAGATCCAAGACCAAAGGTGGTTGGTTTGAATCCCGGTGTCCCATATGGTCCCCCATGCCTGCCAGGAGCTATTTCTGAGCAGACAGCCAGGAGTGACCCCTGAGCAACGCCGGGTGTGGCCCAAAATTCCAAAAAAAAAAATCAACTTTATCAACTTGACAAAGCTACACATTATATATTTCCAATTATCTGACATTATGGAAAAGATAAAACAGAAGACAGTAAAAAAAAAAAAAAAAAACTGGCTCCTGAGAAGCTTTGAATAGGTAAAGCATAGAGGATTTTTGAGGGCAGTGAAACTGTACTGCCTGATTCTATAGAGGTGGATGTATGTCATTATATATTTGTTGAAGCCCATCTCTAGATTGTTGATTTTTGATATAATGTCCTGTCAATGTAGCACCATTAGTTGTAATATTCATAGTACTCTATTGTGAGATTTCAGTACAGGGAGGGTTGTGCGTAGTAGAGGGAATGTGGGAACTCTGTGCTTTATTTTCAGTTTTTCATTGAATCTGTTAAAGTTTTTTGGGCCACACCCGGCGATGCTCAGGGGTTACTCCTGGCTATCTGCTCAGAAATAGCTCCTGGCAGGCACGGGGGACCATATGGGACACCGGGATTCGAACCAACCACCTTAGGTCTGGATCGGCTGCTTGCAAGGTAAACACCGCTGTGCTATCTCTCCGGCCCCAAATCTGTTAATTTTTTTTGCCCACTATTTTGTAAACCTACAATTGCTCTAAGTATAATGCATTTAAGAAAGGGTAGGAGAGGACAAGGAAGAGCAAGTTCTGTGTCTGTCTTATAGGCCCATGAAACCTTCTAGAGGAGATTGTATATATTCAAATAGTCATTGTAGATTTGAGGCCTTATGGACATTCTAAGCAAGCAAGCTGCACCTTTCTCTTTTCTTGTTAGATATTTTGTCCTCCTGTGTGACATGCATGGTTCAACACTATTGTTCATACAGGAGCCTGAACAGCACTACAGTTTGACCCAGTGGTAAAAAGCAGGACTAGTAATGACAGAGAAATATGTGATTCCGTTAACATCCATGAATATGGACATTCCCATGATCCAGGGGCAGGAGCAGAGGATTTGACATGCCACATTTGGTGTGGCTGTTATACATCTCTCAACTATTTAATTTAGTGACACCCACAAGGGAGCCAGACGTTTGTGAGTAATACAAGCATCAGTTTGACCATTTGAGTCTCAATATTGGGAGGTTTAATTATGAATATGAAGTCTGATGTCTATTGATGCAATCATCCTATGAAATGTTAATGGCTCTGTTTGGCTTTATTCATCTTGGGATTTAATTTTATTAGGAAAATGTGACACATGTATTTACAAGATACCAAAAGAAAAATTTAAAAATCAGTATGTATATATATTTGTTTTCGTTATTAGGACACATCTGGCAGAACTTAGAAGTTACTCCTATGTCGCTGCTAAAAGGTTACTACAGCAGTGCTTGGAGAATCATTCAGTATCAGGGATCAAGTCTGAACCTCTGGCATTCAAAGCTTGCACTTTCCCCAGTGACCTATCTCTCTAGATCTTTAATTTAGAATTACTTAGCTGAACATAATTCTTTGGAAGTGAATTCCCATCCTCACACTCCATAGCTGGTTGTAAAGGCAGCCAATGAACAAAGCACAACGTGGTGAGAAATTATGTTGTAAAGGAAGTTTGGACAGTAATGTCTCCCAAGTTGTTGCAAGATACATTTAGTTGGGTAATTTAAGAATAGTTTCAGTATAATGTAGGCAGCTTTTTGTTATTAATAATTATTTGTTCAAGGGCCTTTGCAATGAATGGGAAAAACTGAGAAGCATCTCCTCAATGGTGTGTTGAAATGACAACAATTGCATCATATTAATTAAAAAAATGTAAAAATGGAACCCTATAATGGAGGCCTCTAGACTTAATTCAAAACAATTCAAGGTAGACATTGGGTTTCATAGCAATAAGGCTATTTTGACTATCTCAGAACCCTAACACACACACACACACACACACACACACACACTTTGATACTACTCAGCCTACCCCAGGACCCTCACAAATGCTGTTCTTTTATTACTTCCTTTAAGTCTTCAAATAACTAGACCCTTTCCATATTTCAGGGTGGAACTTATGTGTTATTTCTCAGAAATTCCTTGTGGACAGCCTAAGAAGGAGATTCCTTCATCCTCTACTATGAGTCCTTAGCATTAGAATGCAGATAGCCAGATTATATTTATCATATTGTACAATTATAATGTATTTGTTTCTGTTTTTTGCCCTGTGCTCCACTGCAGATTTCAAACCCTACCGGGTAAGGACTGTCTACACTGTTTTATTCTTTCTCTGTGTCTTTAAGAGCATAGGGTATGTCAAAATTAAGTGGTTAGTGAATACATGAATGCAAAAATGATAAAACTACATTTGGAAATTGTTGTTCCAGTGGATAAATGATTCATCTGTAAGATCACAAATGTAGATCTAAGTACTGTTCTCTGGGTATGGAAATAAAGATTAAATAATTTTTCAATGGGGCCAGAGATATAGCACAGTGGGTCGGGCATTTGCCTTGTATGAGGCTGACCCAGGTTCGATCCCCGGCATCCCAAAAGGTCTCCCAAGTCTCCCAAGAGTGGTTTCTGGGTGCAGAGCAGCAGTAACCTCCAAGGGTTACCGGGTGTCACCAAAAAAACAACAAAAAAGAATTTTTCAATATTTTAGACTTTTTTTCAATTCTGGCTTCTTTATATACCTTAACAATTTTACTTATTTTAATTCTGGGATATTTTCATGTTGTAAAAACTTAGTAAGTAATTGGGTAAGGAGTAGAAGCAACTCATCTGTACATAAGACACTATGTACTCCTCATGGCAGGTTAGGGGTCTTATTCATTAATTTGACCTTAGCATAAAACTCAGTGTCCAGCATACCAAGGTACAATTTGCTGAGCTTTATCAAAATGAGATATTTGAAGTGCTTTCTGTCTATGCCCTGGAAGATGGAAAACAAATTAATTTGAGATAATGCTCTGATTATTATTCAGCAAGATTTTATGGGAGTAGAGTTAATCTTCTTGGCAGCTAATAAAAAATTGCCCATTTTAAATATAGCAAAAATGCAACTAAAATTCCTGCCCCTGAATACATATTAAACAGAACTACTTATCACAATGCTACAGAAATAAATTTCCTTTCCAGATACCTTACTATTACCAGGTAATGATGTATAGGAACATCTTGTTTTGTTTCTCTGTCAGCCTGAAAGGGAAAGAAGTTGGATATGGAAAGGAGATAACACAAACCAAAATACTGACATGTCAGAATTCTAGGGGAGGAAAAAGATTTTCAGTAGATTGTTATCCTGCCCTGTAGGACTGAATTTTTTTTGATAATGAAATTCAAATTAAGGAAATTTTATTTCCAAGAATGAATTAGTAATTTTCTTAATATTATTTTCAGGAAATAATTCCTGTGTAGGTCAGTGAACTCATAAAATATTAGCAAGCATTCAAGTAAAGGATGAAGGCTGTTCAGGGTCAGTTATGAATATAGATATTACCCAAGTACACTGATCTAGCAGTTAAGCTCCAACCTCACTTCCATGTTGTTATTTTTTAAATGGGGATTCTTCTGCCCAGTTGTGAGTGGTAAAGGCCTGATAGTTGGGTGTTTAAGCTACAGGAAGAACAGCATCATATAGGTGGTTCTGGAGTGTGGGCTCAGGTGGTGATTTGATAAATCCCGGGACATCTCACATCACAGGTATTGGTCTACCACTAGAGCTATCTCCACAGCCACAACCCTTATATTCTGTTTTGATTATATCTGTTTATTTTGCTTTTTTATTCACTTAAACAAATTAAAAATAAAATATCCATTACTAGTATTTACTTGTTGGGGTTATTAAAAGCAGACACAGTAGAAAGTCAAGTGGATCTGAATTCAAATCCCAGCAGTATTGCTTTCTAGCAAATAATGCTTACTGTCTAGCCTGTATGTATCAATTTCCTCATCTGGAAAATGGAATAATGTCAGCAACTACCTCAGAGATAGAATTTCAGTAGTGGATTAAATATGAAACTACCTGTGGAAGGCTCTAAACAGTGCTGTCTTACAAACATTTAGGTAGAAAAAGTTGTATACAAATCACAGAGTGAGGCACATTATACATATTCAAAATTATATTTAAACCTTATATAAACTTTAGGGAAGGCCCTAATCTCCATTTTATCCATAAAGAAGTTGAGGCTCTGTGAGACTATAAGCTAGACTAGGCAATAAGAATAAAAGGAACATTATAAATTTGGAACTTCTGCATCTAAGATTCTTTTCACTATATTGCAAGATATTTTCATTAAGGAAAAATAATTTATGTAAAGCATGAATTGTGCATTATGACTTTATTATTTTATTCCACAATTCTCTGTGATTACTTTAAATCATAACATAAAACTTTTCTCTACAACTTTGTGACTATTTTTATAATTTAGCTAATGATCTTTTTTTGGGGGGGCCACACCCATTTGATGCTCAGGGGTTACTCCTGGCTAAGCGCTCAGAAATTGCCCGTGGCTTGGGGGGACCATATGGGACTCCCGGGGATCGAACCGTGGTCCTTCCTTGGCTAGCGCTTGCAAGGCAGACACCTTACCTCTAGCGCCACCTCACCGGCTCCTAGCTAATGATCTTGAAAAAAAAACTCTCCGTGAAAAATTTAAAAATAACTTTTTTTTTTAACCTTAGAAACAACCTCCTTTTTTTTGAAATGCATCAGTGTGTAGTCAACTCATGTCTTCCTGAAAATAACCCTGAAAACTAATTGTTGCAGATATAAACTTCTGCTGCAAGTGGCTTCTGTCTTACAGTGCCAGTGTGGTTTCAGTGAATTCACTTCAGGGAGAGTGGGTTGCTCGAACCGGATGTACGGAGAAATATGAAATATGAAATAAATAAAACCACACAGAGAATGTGGGGTCAACACGTTTCTGGCAGGAGTGCGACAGTTTAATTTTTCTTTTTTTCTTTTTTTTTGGGGGGGCCACACCCAGTGACGCTCAGGGGTTACTCCTGGCTATGCGCTCAGAAGTCGCTCCTAGCTTGGGGGACCATATGGGATGCCGGGGGATCAAACTGCAGTCCATCCTAGGCTAGGGCAGGCAAGGCAGGCACCTTACCTCTAGCGCCACCGCCCGGCCCCAAGTTTAATTTTTTGAGCAGGACAATTTATAGGGCTAAAAATTCGCCACAGGTGAAGAATAATTGTAATCACAAAGCCTAATATAACAATAACAATACCTAAGCTATGGGTGTGACTATAAAAATTTTAAGTTACAAGAGAGAAGGTCACAGCTCAAGGTAACTCTTAGCAAGCTTGCTTTAAATGCAAAATCAGGATTAGGAGAAAGTAGGAAATATCTAGAAACTTGGTCTTTCTAGGCTGGACTCTATTGTTTTAGAGGTTAAACGAAGGGAGGTACCAAATCCCCAAGAAAGAGCTTCCCTATTTCTAAAGGAGGGTCAAAAGTCAAAATCTGTATTCTGGTTACACCCTTGATTACCAGAAACTGCAGCTGCAAAGGACATATTTGAAAAGGAGAGAAAACTTGTCTTTACTTTTAGGGCTGACTATATCCAGAAAAAGGGGTTCTCAAATAAACTTTGGTGCTGGAATTTCTGGGCCAAATTATTTGATAGAGGTCAATATTTTGCCTGATATAAACAAAGGAGAGAGAGGCAGATACAGGCTGAAAATGTAATGCCAGGCGTTTCTTTGGAAATTCCTCAACCATCCAAGCAGGGAAAAAAGGCGTCCACAGCAGACCTTTTGAGGAACCCCATGGGGGTTAAATTAGTTCTACCCACCAGGAAAATCTGAGGATACACCTAGTGGGCTGAGCCCCCTTAAAAGCTTAGGCATGCCCTGGAAAACTTCCAGTTGTAAACATTAGAAAATCTAGCCCAAGAGTAGTCTGAACCAAACAGGGATTTTGCTGACCATCATACAGGAAAATTTAAAGGCATCTAAGCACCAAGAGATCCTTTCACTCAAATAAAGCATAAGAACATGGGATACGTCTCTCTAATAGATAACTTCATTTCTTTCTGTTGACTCCTCTCTGAACATGCTTTATCTGCTGGTGGCAAGATGTGGAAACATTTAAGAATCATTTTCTAATTTCTCCATAAATTCGGCAGAAGAGAAATGTTCTCAAAAGATTTTTTAAGAAATCCAAGAATCTGAGGACTGAGCGGTGGTGCAGCAGTAGGGCATTTGCTTTGCACGTGGCCGATCCAGGACGGGCCTTGGTTCAATCTCCTGGCGTCCCATATGGTCCCCCAAGCCAGGAACGACTTCTGAGCGCATAGCCAGGAGTAATCCCTGTGCGTCACCAGGTGTAGCCCAAAAACAGAAACAATAACAACAAAAATTCAAGAACTAAGTCTAATTGGGTCCAAGTTGAATATGTGTTTATTTTCTCCATAAATTTCTAATTTCTACTAATTTCTCCATAAATTTGGTAGGAGAAACGCTCTCAAAAGATTTCTTTTAAAAATTCAAGAACTAAGTCTAATTGGGTCCAAGTTGAACATGTGTTTATTTTTTTATTACTTTAGTTAAAAAACATGGTTACAAAATTGTTCATGATTGAGTTCAGTTATACAATGTGCATAACCCTTCACCAATACACATTTCCCACCGGTTTCCCTCCCACAATCCCCAGTACCTGCCTCTGGGCAGACATTTTAATTCTCTGTCTCTCTCTGTCTCTGTCAGTCTCCCTCCCTCCCTCCCTCCCTCTCTTTCTCTCACTCATTCTTTTCCATTTTTTCCCTTTTAGACACTGTGGTTTGCACTACTGTTAATGAAGGAGTACCATGTATATCATTTTATCTCCTTTCAGCATCCTGTTCTTGTCCAGAGTGATTGGTTCTCATAGAGGACCCTTCTCTACCCAAACTGCATTGCTCTGCATTTGTGGCAATCTTCCTACCTATCATGGATTGGTCCTCCTGGTCCTCATCTCTATTGTCTCTAGATATTATTAGCATACTATATTTTATTTTTATTATATTCCACAAATGAGTGAGATTATTCTATGTTATACTTCTCCTTTTGACTCATTTTACTCAGCATAATACTCTCCATATCCATCCATATATAAGCAAATTCCATGACTTCATTTTTCCTAATAGCTGCATAGTATTCCCATTGTGTAGATGTAGTTTCTCTATCCACTATGTGTTCTTGTGGACTTTGTTTGTTTCAGATTTTGGCTATTGTAAATAGTGCTGTGATGAACATAGGAATACAGAGGGTTTTTCAGATTTGTGTTTTGGATAAATACATGGATGGGAAGGTAGACTGGTCCATTCTTTGTGGAAAAGTCTATGGATACTCCTCATAAAACAAGAAATCAAACTTCCAGATGATCCAGCAATAGCACTCCTAGGAATATACCCATGCGTTTATTTTTGGCCAGTCACTGTGTCTGATGTGGTATTCCCATTGGCTCACACAAGTCAGCAGGCTACCAATGATATTTTACTCGAACCTAATAGATGGAAGAAACTGTGAGTACATAAGGAAAAATAGGATGGTCCTTTAACTAGAGGATTATTTTTATTGTCATTGATAGGGACAACCCTTCACATGTCATTTTAGTAGTTAGCATGGTTATGGAAATTTGCCTAATTTCCTCAAACATTCTGTAAGTATTTACCTTGTATCCATATATTTCTTCATTTTCTATATCGCAAATGCTTCTAATCTTACTTCTTCCCCATACCTGGTTCACTTCAGTACCATTTTGGGGTTTTTTTTTTGAGTTATTAAAAATATTTTTAATTAATTAGAAAAATTGCATTGAAGCTAAAATAAAACCAGGCATATAATTAAAGTAATATTGGTTAACTCTTTTAAAAGTTTATTGCATACATTTACCTTGGACTACATTCAAACTTTTGAAAAAGTATATTTGTGTAGTAGTTGTATGTTTATATGCTCTTTCTGGGTCTTAACTATGAGCTTTGCCATTGAGTGAGGACAATAACCAGAGCATCAAACCCTGCCAAAAATTCATAGTGATGCAATGGAACATGACCTCAGATCACTTTTCTTCTCTAGAGGCTTGGCGTGTGTGTGTGTGTGTGTGTGTGTGTGTGTGTGTGTGTAAGAGAAAGAAGAGACAAAGACATAGAGAGAGAGGGAGAAAGAGTGAAGGAGAGAGAGCTTTTGTTCTTTGTTTATTTTTTGGCTACCAATGGATGTCTCTTAAACTGGATTTCTAGATATCATTTTTTTTTTTAGCTAAATTGATTCTATTATGGTAAAACACTTTAGGTCTTTTCTTTAAGGTCTTTCTTTCCTTCTGAAAATAGTGTGGAAAATCTCTTTCCATATGTAATCTTCTATCTTATTTTATGCAGTAGTTTTGATTTTCCTTTATGTGACTATTAGCCTATCTATGATGATATTCTTTAAAATGTGTTTTATAGACTAAAAGATAGTCTGGTAAATACTCTATGATATTTGAAAGTGTTTTATATTGTTATTTGAATGGGATATTTTGTAAGTGTTAAGTCAAGTTGTCTAATAGTGTATTCTCTACTTATATTTTGTGTACTTTATTACAATTTTTGGTGTGTGGTAATTTTCAGCTGTAATTGTATATATTTTTTAATTTCAGATTTGTTTTTTAGTTCTGTAATTTATTTTGAATTTACTATTAGGTGTGTACACACTTTGGCATATAATATCTTCCTGATGAGTTGTCTTTTATCATTGCAAAATTTCACTCATCTCCAAGATAATTTCTTAGTTTTAGAGACTATTTTTATGATATTAATATACCAACTATCTATAATAAAGTTTTCATGGTGTTTCTATCATTTTTTTAAAATCTATCTAATGGCTCATTATGTTGAAATGATATTCTATATCATATACACATGAATATAACATATTATTTTAAAGTAAAATTCAAAAGTCTTTTTAATAAATGTCTTTATTTAAACACTGTGGTTTACAAAGTTGCTCAATAATAGTTTCCTTCTGGAATTCAATGTTCCAACCCTAATCCCACCACCATTGTAACATTCCCTCAATCATTGTCCTATTTCCCACCCTCCCCTGAGCATGCTTTGGCAGGTACAAATAATTTACTTAATATTTCTTGTTTCATTTGTTTGCCAAATGAAAATAAAGTCAGCCAAATGAATTGACAATCAAATGAAAAATAATATGTTAACTCTGTGAAGGCATTTTCTTCTCTTTTTCTTTCTCTCTCATTTATTTACTTATTTTGTCGCACCTGGAGGTGCACCAAGTACAGTGCTCAGGGAAACAAGCAGTGTGGGAAAGCGGGGGGGGGGGGGGGATGAGGCCCAGGGCTCCCACATGCAAAGCATGTGCTCCAGCCCAACTCATTTCTGTGGGCCACATGAAGATTATTTCCAAAATAAGCCCTCCTCCCAATTGTATTTCTAATTCTTTTTTTATTATATATTTTATTTAAGTAATATGATTATAGTTGGGTTACAGTCACAAACAGATCACCCCCCTTCACCAGTGTAACATTCCCCCCTCCCAGTCCCTGCCTGTATTCGAGACAGGCAAACCAGTGTGTCCAACCCGAGTCATTCTCCGTGGTCCTGGTGAAACTTTTTCACACTTTAGCTGTTGTTGGTATCAGGTTCCTATATTTAAAGATTCTGGATTCTATTAATTTCTTTCATCGAAGTCAGGCTGATGTGGAGCATCCTCTAGTTTCAGCACACCATTAGATGTGGAGTGATCTGCCCTGCCAGCAGGCTGTTGCTGAGTCGTCTGGGTGTTGAGAGCACGCTTTGGAGTAAATCAATGCCAGAGTAGTCTTCCCTGGTAGAGGTTTGGATTCTGGTAATGTTGTAGACAATTGTGGTTGTTTCCATAGATGGTAGCCATTTTTCAGGTGTGTATGGGCGATGCTGATTCTTCTGAGGCCTAAGCCAAATCATTATGCCAATGTTCAGGGTATAAGGCCTAACTGCATTACCAAATTTGTGTTCCATCTCTCTTAGATAAGAACTTGTTTGCATATGTATTTTAATGTGCCTATGCAAAATAGAAACAATGCCACAAGATATTGTTGGTGCATCTGGGACCGACGAATAAAGTCCAACATTCCCCGTAACTTGGTTCAAACATGTATTCTTTTTTTTTTTTTTTGGTTTTTGGGCCACACCCATTTGACGCTCAGGGGTTACTCCTGGCTATGTGCTCAGAAATTGCCCCTGGCTTGGGGGGACCATATGGGATGCCGGGGGATCGAACCGCGGTCCTTCCTTGGCTAGCGCTTGCAAGGCAGACACCTTACCTCCAGCGCCACCTACCCGGCCCCTCAAACATGTATTCTATACAGAGATACTCTTCTACCAGTATTGCTTATAAAAAAGATCTGATAGGGGGAAAAGTAAACAATCAAATAACGAAACCAGTGGACAAAATTGTCACTATATGAGGATCTTCAAAAAGAGTTATAGATGTTAAGGGAAAACATCTGAGATGTACAAAGCAGATACATGTGTCCCTTTTATATTTTAGAAATAGTCAAGAGGGAGGATGTTGTTTCTGAGACACCACTTTGGTCTGTGATTTTGCGAAGCAAAGAATGCATGGAGCCATATCATCCCTGTGTTGCCTGCTGAAGTTTCCGACTCCCTCCAAAACATTACTGTGAGAGATATGTAATCCACTTTGGCCAAAACAAAAGTCATTAGTACTAAAAATTGGTTAAATGTAGGGTAATAGTAGGTGGGAGTGAGGGAATAAAGGAATAAAAAGAGCTTCTGGATGATATTCTAAATATGATAAAAAGATTAAACACAATAATATCCAAATATTTGTCTTTAAGTTTCAGAATGGAGAGGTTTAGTAAGGAAACTTGCCTGGGACTTCCTAAAGAAAGAACCTCTTCTGGCTTGCCCAGGCAAACTCCAGGGGAAGCCCTGGAGTTCCAGAGGATGGAGGTAGCAGGGTGCTGGGTGACCCAAGCCCCGAACCATTCCTAGGCCTGGTTAAAAAGGCCTTTGGCATGGCGGACGCCAGCCAAACCCCATGCCGGCAGAACCTCCCGGCTCCCAGAACGGAAAGAGACCCTTCAAGAGCTGGAAGGCGGGAGGTTCAAAGTCCCCACCCAAACCCCTCCTCTTGAGCCAGGTGGGCCAAAAGTCTTTTAATAAAGCTTCAATCCAACTAACTTTTAATTTATGACTTTAGAGCTTTTTTTTTATTTTTTTCTTTTGGTTTTTGGGTCACACCCAGCAGCGCTCAGGGGTTACTCCTGGCTCTATGCTCAGAAATCACTCCTGGCAGGTTCGGGGGACCATATGGGATGCCGGGATTTGAACCACTGACCTTCTGCATAAAAGGCAAATGTCTTACCTCCATGCTATCTCTCCGGCCCCACTTTAGAGCTTTTATATTTATATGTTTGGCATTAGGAATTTTATTTTATCACTGACTATTATGTTTTCTCTTTTCTGCCATCATGGCATTAAAGTTATCTAGATAGTTCTTGCCATTACATTTTATCTTATTTATATGATTTTTATTATACCCTTTCTACAACTTTTATAATTATTTTATGAGTGGTTATAATATGCATACCAAACATTTTATAATCTGCTTAGAGTTCACAGTTTACAACCATAATTTTAATGAAAATATATTTCGAAACTAAATCCATTTTCTTTCAACCTTTATGTTTTTATCAAGTACAAACATAAATAAATTAAAAAATAAAAGGATACAAAAAAGAAATGCCATGTAAAATCCATTAGCTATGTTATAATATTATTTCAACCATCATACAAAAATGTGAATGCTGCACAAATTTTCAAGTTTTCTTTTATTAAGGCATGCCATCTTTTTTATTGTTGCAGTTTTAGTTCCATTGAGTAGCTATACCAGGATTTCTTTATTCACTCATCTTTTCTTGGACACTTGGGTTGTTTTCAAATTCTAGCTCTTTGTGACTTGTGCTGCAATGAACATAGGTGTACAGAGGGGCTTTCTCCACCGTGCTCTTGAGCCTGTAGACTATATTCCTCGGAGTAGTATTACTGAATTATCTGGAAGAATAGAATTGTTTTGATCTTAAGCAAAATCAGAATGTGAATTATAAAAATACAAAAATTGCACAGAAATATTTTGTGACCTTAATTTTTTGTTTTCCTTTTCTATTGGCAGTGCTAGGGAATCAAATATCAGCTTCATATATGTTAGGCATGTGCATAACCATTGAGTCCTATGCCCAGATCCTTTATACTTTAATGTAGTGCCACTTGTTTATCTTTGCTTCTACTTGCTTGGCCAATGATGTTTCACCCTTGAAGATGCCTTTGGCTTCAATGTCATGGAGTGTTCTGCCTATGGTTTTCTCTATGTAATTATGGTTTCACCTCTGATATCAAGTTCTTTAATTCATTTTGATTTGACTTTTGTATACGATGTTCATGAGAGGTCTGAGTTTATTTTTCTGCATGTAGCTGACCAGTTTTCCCAAGGATTATAATTCCAATGTTATCAGCTTTAGAGATAGAGATTTATATCTTTAGAGATGTCCAAATGGTAAGTTATTTTTAGTATTTTAAGTCTATTGACAATAAGTAGTATACATTTGGAGAAAATAAAAGTTAGGATTTGAGATTAATGAAAGTTGATGTTATACATTGCTTAATCATACCTAAGAAGACAATCACAGTGTGTAAATAATCTTTCATTATATGCAGATATCTTATTAATCTTATATTTATTTACCTTCTTGCTATTGCAAATATTGTCTGCCCTCTGGAGCAGAGAAGTGTTACCTTTGTTAAGTATGCAGTGAAGGTACAATTCCTCCTCTGTAACGTGTCATTCCCAGAATATTCAGTCATTGGCTAAGAATGTAGAGCTGTGAAGGTCACTATTTCTTAAAAGACTTGGGTGATGTAAGCATGAAACCAAAGAGGAGGAGAGAAATTAAACCTCACCTTGATTTATCTATAGTATACCATTAGGATTGCTAGTTGGGCTTGGTGACTACTTTTACATTGAGGAGACATTTGTACTTGTAGTTTGTGAGAAAACAACTAACTATAAAGGGTAGTCAGGATACCTTACTATATCAGTTGCCTGGTCATTCAAGACAGTTCTACTGAAGTGCTTTCACTCTTTAAGGTCTTTCTTTCCTTCTGCAAATATTGTGAAAAATCTCTTCCCATATGTAATCTTTTATCTTACTTCATGCAGTAGTTTTGATTTTCCTTTATGTACTATTAGCCTAAAATGAACTTTAATCTTATTTTTTCATAGTGAATTTTAATTTTAATATATTAAGACTAGGACAGTGTCTCTGTGTCATCCAAGTGATTTACTCACTGTGCACTATTTGAATGAGGTAGTTAGCAAAGCAAGTGAGAGCACAGCTCAGTAGATATCTTTCAATTCCTGACCCAATGTTTCCAAAGTTATTAAAAAATGCTATGCATCAGTATGCTTACAAAATGAAGATTTGTTAACAGTAGAATCAAGAGAACCAAAGTATAAGAAGCTATACACAAACTGGACCTGTTATACTAGCAGTTTAGTGGGCTATGGGTGAAGGAATGGGATATATGCTGGCCACTATGGTGGAAGGAGCTCAACATTGGTGGTGGGAATGGCCCTAATTCACTGTCACTATGTTACTGAAATAGAACTGTAAAAAAATTGTACAAAAATAAAAAATAAACATTTACTCTGACACAGGGAGCAAAATATATAAAATAGAGCAAGGAAATAGACCACTTCAACAAGTGGTATTGGAAAAACTGGTCAGCTACATGCAGAAAAATGAACTCAGACCTCTCATGAACATCGTACACAAAAGTCAAATCAAAATAAATTAAAGAACTTGATATCAGAGGTGAAACCATAATTACATAGAGAAAATCATAGGCAGAACACTCCATGACATTGAAGCCAAAGGCATCTTCAAGGGTGAAACATCATTGGCCAAGCAAGCAGAAGCAGAGATAAACAAGTGGCACTAGGTTAAAATAAGGATCTTCTGCACCTCAAAGGAAACACTGATTAGGATACAAAGATTATCCACAGAATGGAAGAAAATATTCACCCAATACTCATTTAATAAAGATTAATATCCAAGATATACAAAGTACTGGTTGAGTTTAGCAAGAAAAGAATTATCTAACCCCATCCAAAAATGGGGAGAAGAAATGAAAATACATTTCCTCAAAGAAGAAATTTATATGATCAAAGCGCATATGAAGAGTGCTTCACAGCATTAATCATCAGAGGTGCAAATCAAAACAATAATAAGATATCGTCTCATGCCACAGAGATTGTCACACATCAGAAAGAACAAGAATAACCAATGCTAGTGTGGATGTAGGGAGAAAGGGACTCTCATTCACTGCTGTTGGGAATGCTGATTGGTCCAGTCTTTTTGGAAAACAATATGGATACTCCTCAAAAGGCGAGAAAAAATGAGCTTCCATATGACTTCGCAATTCCACTCTTAGGAATATTCCCTAGGAGCCCCCAAAAAATACAAGATAGAAAAATCCTATGGATCCCTATGTTCATCACAGCACTATTCACAATAGCCAGAACTGGAGAACAACCCAAGTACCCAAGAACAGATGAGAGGATAAAGAAACTTGGTATATCTACACAATGTAATACTTATGCAGCTGCAAGAAAAAAAATGAAGTCATGAAATTTGCTTATTCACTGTTGATATGGAGAGTATTATGTTGAGTAAAATGAGTCAGAAGGAGAAAGAGATAGATATAGAATGACCTCACTCATGTGTGGAAAAGAAGGAAAAATCACAGTATAGAAATAATATCAAAGATAATAGAAATAAGGGCCAAGAAGACCGGTCCATGGTATAGAGCTTTCCACAAATAGTGGGCAAATGTAAATAGGGCAGAGAAGGGACCACTGTGACAAAGATAAGTATGTTAGTTGGAAATGATAACTCTAGACAAGAATTGGGTGCTGAAAAGAGATAAAGTGATAGGCATGGTACCCTTTCATTAATAATATTGCAAACCACAGTGCTTAAAATGTGTAGGATGTGGTGGGGGAGTGAGAGTGAAGGAGAGATAGAGAGATGAGAAAGAAGAAAACTGTCTTCCCCATAGGCAGGCAGGAAGAAGGGCAGGAGGGAACCTGGGAGACTTTAGTGAAGAGAATTGAATGTACACTGGTGAAGGGTGCTGTAAAATTGCATGACTGAAACTCAATCATGTAAAACTTTGTCTCAGTGGGAAACAAATAGCAACAACTTGATTATGAACAACAAAAGTAGAATTGGTAAATTGAGATGGAGCATTCTGAAATCACTCTAACACTTATTATGTATTCTTCCCTTTACATAAGTAAAAGACAAAATGTAAAATAATGAAGATTTGGGGTACATAGCAAAGGTGGAAATGAGAGAGAGTATAATGGGTAAAGCTCCTGCTTTGCACACAACCGATCCAGGTTCAATTGCCACAGTCCATTGGGTCCCTTGAGCTCCACCAGAAATGATCTGAGTGTATAGACAGAATTAAGCTCTGATCAGGCTGGATGTGATCCCAAACTTGGGTATAATAACACATTTTTATAGCCTATGCAAATAAAAAATTTTAAGACAAGTAGCATAGCGTTTGCCTGGTATATAATAAGTACAATTTATTTTTTATTAATAAGTTACTCATGTTTTCTTATAAAATCGTGAAGTGTATATATATATATGTATACATATACATATGCATATAATGCATGCAGGTTAGTTAAAAATAAGGTACAGATACATTTTGAAGTTGACCAGATTCTGAAAACATTGTGCCTATTGCTTTTTCATAGTGTCTATCTTTAAAGGAAATGAAGGATGTTGGCTTTAGTTTGTACAACCACTTTGGAAACCCATCTATCAGTTTTCACGAGAGCAGCCTTATACCTGGCTCTAACAAATTCATCTTATATAGAAAACAGACAACAGAAGCATAGACTATAGTCAATCAAAATGATTCATATATTAGAGATGGGTATCCATGTATCAGAACATGATGGAATATTCATAACAGAAATATACATAAGTGGAATATATATAAATATATAAGTGGAAACTGTAAAAATATCTGTCAATATAATTAAAAAATATTGTGACGAAGAAAATGAGTATTTTCACAAATCTTAGAAACCTTAAGAATCCAGTCAACAAGGAGATAGTCTATTCATGTGTTCATGCTAAGACTCCAGCCAATACTGAGTTGAACATGCCAGAGTACTAGTTACTTTGGTCTTAAAAGAGCGGTGATATCAGGGGGCGGCTCTAGGAACATCTCTTGGGGGTGTACCTAAAATTGTATGTCTCTGTCTAATTCCTGCTTTAATTTAAGGGTGGGTTCAGATGGTCAACATTCAGGTGCACAAGTGCAACCCCAAACCCTTGTATGTGTGTGTCAGACTTCACCTAAACCCCTAAAGGGAAGGGAGGGAAAGAGGGAGAATATGGAAGGAAAAACCAGGGAAAAAAAAAAAAAGAAGAAACAAACAAACAAAAAAATTAAACAAAAAGGGTTGGGCAAACACCCAAATCCAGAGAAGGTTAAAAAGACAGGAATCCCTTTTGGGGCAACACATGACCCAATTGGCTCACTCCACATGCTTGTCACAGCCCTATCCTATTTGCCCAGCAAGAAGAGGACAAGAAAAGTCCTGTTTTTGTTTTGGTGGTGTGTGTGTGTGTGGGGGGGGGAGAGTGGGGACACCTTTCCATCCTGCCCTCGCCCCCCACACCTCTCCCCTCTCCACCTTGAGCATTGCAGAAGAGCTGGAGCTTTGCAAGTGCTTAACCCTGCAAGAGAGCAACTTGGAGCAAAGAAGGCATGAATGAAACCTAAGACTTCAAGCCAGCTCCTGTCTTCTGGCCTCCTCCTCCTCCTCGTTCTCCTTCCCCTCCTTTCTCCTTTTCTTCTCTTCCTGCTCCCCCTTGGTTTTCTAAACCCTTCCTCTCCTCTCCCTGTACCTCTCCTGGCCTCTTGCTCGCTTGCTTGCTTGCTTCTCCCTTTCCCCACCTAAGGCTTCTAGGCCAGGCTGGGTCCGGGCGGGGACCCGGGCCCTTTCGGGGTGCCGCTCCCGCCCCCGCCCGGGCTGACCCCGCCCCCGGGCCGCTGGCTATTTTGGGCTGCTGGGCGCGCGGGCCGGCTCCGGTGGCACTTGTTGCGCCCGGCACCTGCGGCGTCCAGGCCGGGCCCCCTGCACCCCGAAAGGCGCACCTTGCTCCCTCCGGGCTGCCCTGTCCTTCGCGTGTCATCGGTCGGGGCGTCGCGGTGCGCGGCTGGAGAAAGCGATTCTGCAAAAGCAGAACCCAACCGACCCCAACCGAACCGAGCCGCGGCGGGGCCCAGCCAGGGGAACCCCTGGGGGACAGGCGCGCGCGCTAGCCACCGCCGAGGTGGCGCCTCCACGGCGGGGCGGCGGGGCCCCGGGAGCCGACGGCGGCAGCATGACGGACGCGGCCACCAACGGGAACGGGGACGACCGGGACCCCGAGATCGAGCTCTTCGTCAAGGTAGGGGCGGGCGGGCGACGAAGCTCCAGGCTAGCTGGGCTCAAGTGGGACGGACAGTCGGTCCCCAAGGAGGCGGCCCGGCCGGCAGGGGCCACCCCGGGGTGGCAGGTTCGAGCCTCCTTCGCTGGGGCCTCGGGGGCACTGAACGCAGGCGTCGTCTGCTAGGTGTCTGCCTGTCCGTCTGTCTGTCCGTCTGTCTCTCCCTCTGTCCGGGAATTGGACTCGAGTCATCTGGCAGGTGTCCATCTGTCATTCTGTCCTCCTGTCTGTTCATCTGTCTGTTCTTCTAGCCTTCTGTCTGTCCATCTATCCGTGTACTGGACTCAGAAGTCACCTGACAGGTGTCGGTCTGTCCGTCCGTCTGTTCTTCTGTCTGTCTATCTGTCCTTGCACTGGTCTTAGGAGTCATCAGGCAGGTGTCTGTCCATCTGTCTGTCCGTCCATTCGTCTATCTGTCTGTCTCTCATCTGTCTCTCTGTCTCTGTCCATCTGTCTATCTGTTCATCCACCTATCTCTCCATTCATCTGTCTGTCTCTATCTGTCCATCCGCCTCTCTGTCCATCCTTCTGTCTATCTCTCTGTCTAACTGTCCATCCGCCTATCTGTCCATCCACCTATCTGTCTGTCTGTCTTCTCTCTGTCTCTGTCCATCCGCCTATCTGTCCATCCATCTATCTGTCTGTCTGTCTTCTCTCTATCTGTCCATCCGCCTATCTGTCCATCCATCTATCTGTCTGTCTGTCTTCTCTCTGTCTATCTGTCCATCCGCCTATCTGTCCATCCATCTATCTGTCTGTCTGTTTCTCTGTCTGTCTTCAGGGAGAAAAATATACTGGCAGCCCTGGCAAACCCCCAGCATAGGACAGGGCTTACCTGTTCAGATCCCTGCCCCACCAGGGCTGTCTCCTTTTGATGGCATCATCTTCAGGGAAATGGCATGAAACTGACCCACCTGATCTGTCAACTTTTTTTTTTTTTTTTTTTTTTGGTTTTTTGGGCCACACCAGGGGTTACTCCTGGCTGTCTGCTCAGAAATAGCTCCTGGCAGGCACGGGGGACCATATGGGACACCGGGATTCGAACCAGCCACCTTTGGTCCTGGATTGGCTGCTTGCAAGGCAAACACCGCTGTGCTATCTCTCCGGGCCCTGATCTGTCAACTTTTCTGCTAACATGGAGGGCCCAGGGATCAGTCGGAAGGAAAAGGTGGGAAGGATGGAGGGAAGAAAAGAAAAGAAATGTTTAGATGGGCTTCACACAGCAAAGCCAAGAACCCTCTTTTTCACTTCGATTCAGGTATATTCGAACACAAAAGGGAACCAACGGTTTCTTGCCTCTAGACCTGCAATACATGCTTCCTTCTTGGACTTTTATGACTGTTGTTCCAAAGGATGGTTCAGGAGGGAGGCTGGTAGGAACAAGAAAGGGTTTGGCCAAAGGGAAACTTGGTAGTCAACCTGGGGCTGACAGGGATGCTCTTAGAATTCCGTGCAAAAATCCTGTGAATTCTCTGTTCTCTGGGCACAAAGTCTAATGCCAAAATGAGTTCCACTTCATTTGCAGCCTGTAGGAAGGAGGTGGGAGGCGAGACAGCCACCTTAATCAGTCCACGAACGTAAAACGAAAGAAACATTTGATCGGTCCTCTTGTGCTGCTGAGCCACTGAAGGCAGGAAACCTGAGGCTTAGGAGAATAGCCTCTAGCCTGGTGTGCAAAGAATCCCCAGGACTTGGGGCAGTGAGACGGAGCCTGCAGCCTGCCCCGAGTCCTAAGACATTTCACAAGAAACCATGAGGTTCTGATGAGCCAGAGGTCTCCTGACTGCATTTCAAAGACATAGAGAGAGTTCCTGGAATTGGGAAAATGCCATTTTAGCCAACTGTTCCTTATCTACAAAGCTAATGATACTGATAACAAGATTTTAGCAACAACAAAAAATGTGATCATAACTCTTCCCTCTCTAGTACCTTTTGAAGCCTACAAAAAATAAATCAAGGCCAGAGTGCTCAAGTAGGCTGGAGTGCTGGCAAGCAAGGCACTTGGGTTAGATCCCCTACAGTCTGCACCTTCTTTCTCCCCAACCTATGCACGGATCTGGGTGTTTTTTTGAGCACTGTGGATATGGCCCCAAACCCCAACTGATAACAACAATAACAAATCAGCTGTGACTTATTTTACTCTTGAAAAAAATGATATGTCCTGGTTAGTCTAGCTGACCACAAGCTTTTGTTAAATGTTTTCTTTCACAGTCTTTATTTGTTGGTTTGTTTGAAAATGTTTTCTTTCACAGTCTTTATTTGTTGGTTTGTTTGAAAACTATACAATGGAAATGACACCTGTGATTTTGTAACACTTGCTTTACTCTCTTTCTCTTCCTTCAAAATAATGTCATTTCTGTCACTCCCTCTGATTTGGGGGACTTCTCTGAACAGGATTTCCAAGTCCTCTGACAGATTTAGGTCAAGAAAGAGTTTCTGTACACTTCCTACAGGGCTGGGCATAGGTAGACAGAGAGGGTCTGGAAATGGTGTCCTCAGAGACTGAATAAAGAATGCTTCAACAAAGCCAGGAGTTCTCTGTTCTTGAAGAAAGCTGTTCTAGGGCTTTCTCAGATTCCCTAAGAGCGGGTAGTTTTAGTGTCAAGTTCCTGAAAGATATTTGAAACAAATTGACTCTTTAGAGGCAAAGAAGCCCTTTGCCCCACTACTTAATGTGGAAACGAATTCTATGGACATATTGGAATTTCAGGTTGGCAGCCTGGAGCTTTTATTCACTTACATAAAAAGCTCACTGTACAACCCCTCCCATCAAAATACACACACACACACACACACACACACACACACACCTTCAAGAGTCCCAAAATGCCTATGCTATCATTTTTTTTCTCCCTAAAGAAAAACAACCTGAGACAGTGAGAGACAGGCACACAGACAAAGAGACAGACACAGAAACAGAGAGGAGCCTTTTTGGGTAATTTAAAACCAGATTAATTAGTGAACAAAAAATCTGATGGGAAATCTCTTTTTAGTCGACAACCTAGCCCCTCTCAGGTACCCTCTCCTTCAGTTTAGTTTTGAATTCTGGCTTGGAATTATCACTCACAGGGACAAATAAAGGCTGGAGATCCTGTGAAATCAAGAAGTTGACCTGACTTTGAGCTTTCTTGTTTTAGGGAGGAGATGTCCTCATTTACCAATGTATGACATTTTTTTTAGTCCATGATTTCCTCATAAATAAAAGCTTTCTTGTTGAAGGTATCAGATCATTAAAGCAGTTTCTGCAGATAGATTAATTTCTAGGAAGCCTCTACGCAGGCAGCCTTTCTCAGTAACTGTTGGGATATTTGTCATTTTAACCATTCCATGGAAAGATCCTACCCTAAGTCCAGCCCAGGTGTATCATTCTAATTCTTGGTCAGTTAGGGAATTGCAAGGATATCTGATTCTGATGACGTAAATTGGGAGGTAGAGTGTTTTTATTAATGGTGCTGTCACAATAAGAAATGGCTGTATGAAACAGCCATACAACGCATCTCATTCAATTTATAGTACTCTTGTTCCTGCATCTTGGTTCATTCATGTGAAAAATGAAGGAAAAAAAAATCCAAGTGACTCACTGGGATCTCATGAGTCGTGTTGTTTTTAGAGCACACCGGGAGCTGCAGTTAGTGCTCCTTGCAACAGCCTCCTTGAAAAATCAGAATGATGATTAGTTTTATTCTCTGATTAAACAACACTTGTCAGAAGCCATGCGACATGCCTGGAAGTAGACTGTGAATAGTATTCAGAACCAGGCCTCCATTCGAGTAGTTTAGAGTCCACAATTCTTTCTCTTTCTTCCAAACATACTTATGTCAGAGCTTGTTCTTTCTTTTGTCAAGGTAGGCCCTCAAGATGGCAATTTTCTGATAAGTTCCTACTTTTTTCTATTTATTCACAGAAGAATGTCAATGAATCTACTTCAAATTTTTCCCCTGTAAGGAGAATTTTTTTTTTTTTTGGTTTTTGGGCCACACCCTGTGACGCTCAGGGGTTACTCCTGGCTATGCGCTCAGAAGTTGCTCCTGGCTTCTTGGGGGACCATATGGGATGCCGGGGGATCGAACCGCGGTCCGTCCTAGGCTAGCGCAGGCAAGGCAGGCACCTTACCTCCAGCGCCACCGCCCGGCCCCCTGTAAGGAGAATTTAAAAAGATCTTTGCCTTCATGATTTTAGATATTATTTAGATTCTTTAGATATTTTCTAAGAGAAGTTTGATGAAATATTTGATATTTTTTGTTATGTTGTTGTGGGAGACCACACCTAGACCCTATGCTCAGTGATCACTCCTGATAATGCTGGGAGGGCCATGTGAAATGAACTGGGCCAGCAGCATGCAAAGCAAGTCCCTTCACTATAAGGATAGTCCCTGGACTATCTCTCTATAGAATAAGAAAGATTTGAGTAGATAAGTTTAGATTTGAATGTCCCACTATATCTATAAATGGGACAGAGGTTTGGCAACATATAACCTGCACTCAAATCTTGTCTCTGACTCTCAGTAACTGAGAAAATGTGAACAAATTTCTTCTCTACAGCTCTCCCTTCCCCCTCTCTTTCTGTCTCAATAAGAGGGATAATGGTAACTAGACCTTTGGTGTTGTGCTATGGTATATATATTTGTCAAGGTATGCAACATAACCCTGAAACACAGTTTTGCATTTAATGTCATGTTAATAAAACTAAATGATTATAAATAAAGTAATCATGTAATTTCTTTTTTTAAAATAATATTTTATTTAAACACCTTGATTACAAACATGATTGTAGTTGGGTTTCTGTCATGTAAAGAACACCCCAGTGTAATATTCCCATCACCAATGTCCCAAATCTCCCTCCTCCCCACCCCACCCCTGCCTGTACTCTAGACAGGAGATAGGAGGATATCACCAGTTTGGGACAATAGGTACAAACCAAGATTGTTGAGACTTGAGATGCAAATGAGCCTTAGACCCCCCCAGTAATAAAAATTCTGTCACGACACACTTGCTGTGAGCATTACACAGAAGTAAGTGATAATGGCCCTTGGTAAAGTGAACATTGCTATAAAGACCTTTACTCCCATAATAATACATATGCCTAGCACAGTTTTGATTTTCAGGTACCTAATTTGCTTTAAGGTGTGAAGCATGGCTTTTTCCTTATTGGTAAGGATGTTTGTTTTTTTGAGAATACATGATGTCCTTTGCATCTTGGACTTTGATCATAAAAGGAAGACAAGTTCAGATAGTTGATTGTGACTACAATGGGTTGGATGTGAAAAGAGTAAAAACAAAGGGGAAAATGATTTGGAGAGACAAATATAGGATGTACTGAGCTAGTCTCATCGAGGTGTTTCTTCTTCCTCTATTGACTTTCCTCACTCCTTCACCTCACCTAGACACACCCCCCCCAGATGTAAGGTACCAAAGTGAATATTATGTTGGGTCAATTTGTAATGATCATCTCTTAAAGTAGGGACATGGCTTTTAACAAAAAAAAACTACATATTCAAATCACTTAAAATGCTTGCTATTGAATTGGTCTCTGTGAATGGGATCCAGAATCAGCCTTTTTTGCTCCCATTTTCACGTCACTCCAGCTTGTAGCTCTGGGTGAATCACAGGACAGTAATCAGAGAGGGTCTTGGCAATGTGCCACAGCTGCTCTAAGTGGTTAGTGAGGATTCAACCCCAGAACTTCTAAAGGCCCCAGGGCACAGTGGTTCAGACTATTCCATTGAACTAGAGCTTGTACCCAATCTTGGTGACTTGAAAACCCTTCCTCTGGACTTTCTAAATGTCAGGGCCTGGGCCATTCTAATCAAATAATCAGCATGGGGAAATAAAGCACAGTCCCACTGATTATCTCAAACAAAAGGATTAATCGTTTCATTCACTGGGGTAATCCAAAAGGTTCTGGCAGTAAGGCAGAGCACGAGTTGAGTCAGGCTGACCCATGGTTGGTCATCTGACTTTTAGAAGAGACAGGAGCAAAACTGGTGACATGCCCTTTATGACACCGAGTGACTACCCATAGCCATACTTTCTCAGACAATTCCTCTGAGCCCAGTAGTTCTGATGCTTTCTTCATTCCATTAAAAACCTGCTCTCCTGTCCCACTGCATTCAGAGTTTTCTTTGTACCCAAGAATCCAATAAACAAATTCAGCTTCTCTTCTACATCAGTGAGTGCCTTTTCCTGATAACTTGTATGCATGGGAGTGTGAGGGTCAAAGGTCAGTGGATGCGCATACATTTCAAGAGCTGTGCCAGGTGGTAGGATGAGCAGTGGGGGTGCTCTGACAGTGTCCTCAGCACCTGATTTCCTGCTGACTTGTATTATTTCTCCATGTATGGACTTTCTCCATCTAGAGGGAAGAGAGGCATGCCAAGACTTTTGATTTTGGTTCATTTGAGCTTCCAGAGATGGGGTCCATTTTAAAAAGGGCAGGATAACAGTAACAATGACAGTGTGCCATTGGCTACCAGAATGACTATTGCTCAGTCTTGTCCTCTGACAGGTTGTTTGACTTCTCTGGTAGTCTTCTTACCAGTAGCAAGATACTAATATTACTACATATTCTATAATTAGAGTGGGCACTGGACAAACTGTATATAATTCTAAGAGAGAAGTGAAACCTACTTTGCAAGTATAATAGAGCCCAAATAGAAATCAGATCCTTGGGATTCCCTACTTTGATGTGTCCAAGATGTCTCAGGTTATAGACTCATTTATAGCTTTCTGGTCCCTTTGCTGGAGCTGGTGCACAGGTCTCTGAGGTGAACACTATGCTGTCATCTTGAATCTGCCTTCTCTGGCAGGGCAGGTGAAGGGAACTGGAAACTCTTGGGAATAAGTGTCTGAAGTAAGGTGCTTGCCTGATGGTGAGTGAGGTGTAGATCTTAGACTGAAAGTTCTTCATGCACAAAAGAAGTTGATTCTTCCTGTAATTTTTTTCCCTCATCCAAGGGAGCTCCCAGCTCTGGACCAAGATGCTCTTCCAGTTGCATGGAACTATACTCCAGGGATTTCACCCTTTCCCTGTCAATGGGCTACGTCTCCTGCTCACCTGGAACTATTATTGCTCTGGCCTCTCACCTAGAACTTTGACTTCGGGGAAAGAAGGCTCTCTGCAGATTTTCTCACTTTGTATCCAGTAACCTGTAGTGTAGCTCAGTTATTGCTACTCTCCTGGAAATGGAAAATAAACACACATTTATATGTGTTATCTGTCCCAACTACAGTAAAAACAATACACTTTCAATATCTGAGATCATTTAAAACTGTTACCCAGAAGACTTCCTCAGTTATCTTTGTCAGGAAGGGTGGAGAAGCAGAAATTCCAAAGAAGAAAGTTTCCTGAAGAGGTGGGTCAGACAAAGGCTTCTTCCCACCCAAGGTCTCTGACCTTCTCTCTATGATTGTATAGGGTCATCCCAAAGTCCATCCCATCCCACTACCACCCACCTCAGCCTTCTATCGAAAGAGGCACTTATTTTTTTAAGTTTAGTTGTTACAGTTTAGGTCTCACAATTTCATTCTTGTTGACTCTCAGACATGGATATTTTGTTTTGTCCTTTCATAACACCACCACCCACACCTGAGTCCTCTTGGTCTCTGTGCCCCATTAATTCACATCTGTCTTTATCCTCCTCCACTTAATTTATTTTCTTTCTTCCTATACTTTGGGGAACCAAGAATATTTAAATAGGACAACCCCATTTAAACTACTGAATTCTTTAATGCAATAATTCTAAATACTGCATATAAGGTATATCATCCTATATTTATCCCTGTTCTGGCTTACTTAATTTAATATAATATTATCCAGTTCCATCCCTGTTGTAGTGAATTGTGTGATTGCGTCACTCTTTTTTTTTTTTTTTTTTGGTTTTTGGTTTTTGGGCCACATCCAGTGATGCTCAGGAGTTACTACTGGCTATGCGCTCAGAAATCATTCTTGGCTAGGGGGACCATATGGGATGCCAGGGATCAAAACAAGGTCTGTCCTTGGATCAGCCACTTGCAAGGTAAACTACCTACTGCTATGCTATCGCTCCAGCTCCATGCATCACTCTTTTTATAGTAGTATTCCACCTATGTAGTATTCCATCTATGTATTATTTCATCATATATGTGTTCTGCTTACTCATGATCCACTCACCTGTTGTTGGACATATAGATTCATTCCAACTCTTAGCTATGATACCTAGTGCCACAATGAATGGTAGTGTGCATATCCCCTTTTGAATAAGTCTTTTTCTATCCGGCAGATAGATATCCAAAAGTAGAATTGCTGGGTCATATGAAAGCTAGATTCTGAAGTTACTGAGAACTCTCCATAGTAGTTGTTCTTCATAGGAGTTTAAACAGACAGCATTCCCATCAGCAGTGGATGAGAGTTCCTATTTCACCACCATAAGAGATCATTCCCAGTATTTTTGATATGTGTTATCCTCACTGGTGTGAAATATTTCTTTCTCATCTTAATGTTGATTTCCCTAATGATAAAAGATGATAAGCATTTTTTTCATGTGCCTGTTGACCTTCCTGAGAAAGGTGTCTATTCATTTTCTCTCCCCGTTTTTTGATAGGAATTTTAGATATTTTTTGGGGGGGTGAAATGGGACATTCTTTAAGGATAAGTAAGGTAGTCTGTTATCAGAATGAAAATGCATTATAACTGGGTAAAAGAATTGGAGTTTTTAACCTCTAAGCATACCTTATAGCTTTACTGTTCTGAGAGGATTCTTTGAATTTTATTTATTGTAAGCATCCTGCTGAACAATGCTCACTAAAGCTCAATTTTTCACAGCATGTGAGAAACACATGGATTTGCTCTGATCCTTGCCCTTAGAGACTCGGATTTAGAAGGTCAAGGTGAAGTGTGGGCATCCTTTATCTTTAAGAAACTGCCTTTCACTGATTCTTGGATTTATCAATAAGTAAGGCCATAGGCTCAGACCATGGGTCAAGAGGGCTGAGTTAATTAGTGGGGCATCCAGAGGACAAGAGAAAGTTTAATCCCTAGCTCAAGTCTGCTCCTCATAGGATGAAGGAGGCTAAGGCTTAATACCTAATACTATGCTTATTAGGGGGCCAGATAGATAGTACAAATGTTAAGATAGTTGCCTTGAATGTGTCCAACTGGCTTGATCTCCAAAACAGCATGTGGTCCTCTGAGAACATCATTGCCAGGAATGATCTGTGAGTGGCTCAAAACCATAAAACAAACAAACAAAAATCTTATTTGTATGAATCACCTCAGATTAACTAAAATAAAATCAGTGAAGGGGGAAAAGAGTGTTTTTGATCTTTATTCTATAACAATGTATTCTTTGTATTTTTAAATGATATGAATAGAAAGTACTCTGAATATGAAGGAGATATTGATATGATAAGGAATTTAGGAAGATGAAAATTAAAACAATTTATAAATCAATAAATAAAATAATAAAAAACATATTTGTGGGGCTACCTACTCAATACCAGTCTTTGTGGCAGAGAAAGAGTTGTGATGAGAGATTAAAGAAAATGCTTTGTGAGCTTGCTACTGAAAATGCAAAGAGGAATCAATGTCATAGAGTAATAGACAATTAAATGAGGGATGCGAATGAAGGAAGCAGAGTGGAGTGTGGCCCATGTGTAGCTGAGGGCAGATAGAACCCAAGTTGTCCTCTGTTAATTTTCTTGTTCTGTTTTTGGTCTATACCAAGTAGTGCTCAGGATTTCTGGCTCTGTACCCAGGGATCATCCTCTGTGGTTCCCAGGAAATCATATTTAGGGCAGGGATCAAACAAGTTCAGCAGTGTACAAGGCAAGCTTACCTTAGCCTTGTATTAGCCTCTGGCCCCTGAGTTGTGCTCTAAAGAGAGAGATCAGTGTTTTGAGAGTATCTAGAAGATACAGCCAATGTCAGGTCCAGACCCAGTCTGGAGGGGATGATGTTCCAGGATCAGTAGGTATTAGGTTGTATGAAGAGAAAACATAACTAGAAGAATTTAGTTTTGAGTCATATATGAAACACACACACAAACATACAACAGTCACTCAAAGACTACAGTGAAACAGTGTTTTAAATGGCAGATAAATGGCTTCTGCTATCTTGTGATTCATGGGAGGAGTAACTGGAAGTTTACATACTGGATAGCAACATAATTTGTTCCTTGTTTAGAAAGAGTCATATATGCATTAAGTGTCTTGGCATAAAAATAAGGATACCTGGATTATAGCCACCGTTCTGCCACACATTTGGGTTGTATGGTTTTTCTTATGATCAAGTTTCCACTTCTATATATTGGAATTCACAACACAAAATAGTATAAATATTTTTTTTGGAGAAGCTTCTCAGAATCCTCTAGTTAAATTTATTGTATAACACTTGAAAGACATGAATTTAAAGAAATTAAGTAAGATTTAAAAAAAGCTATTTACTATTGTTTTTATGACTGTTAGAATAAAGAAAGTCTTGAGGCAGAGGCCAACAGGGAAGGTACTCATTATTGCTACTAGGGTACTATAATGCAACTAAATCATAGTTTAGGGGGAGAGTATGATGTGAGGGGTGATACAAGGACATAATTGGGCATAGACCATAGAATAAGCATGTGAAAATACAGAAGAGACCCAGAATATTAATAATCTGATTATATTGTGATTTATCTAAATAATTTTTCCTATGTTTGGACTGATGGTGCTATTAGTAGACCTAGCAGTTATTATCTAAATTTGATAAAGATAGAACATTGATTGATAAGCTAATTGAGCTTGAAATTTAGGGTTTCTTCTTTTTTTGTGTATATGATGGAGCGTGGGTGTTGGTGTATGGGAGCAGGGGTGGAATCTTCCCAGCACTGTTTGGGAGCCTGTAAACCACTCCCAGTATTACTCAGCCTGCAATTCCTCCAATCTTTTGAACTATTTCCTGCCCTAAAGTTCCATTTATACTGAAGTTCCATGAATTCATGATAGAAACAGAGTTATTGGGCTGGAGAGAGTACTTCAGGTGAGACTTCTACTTGGTATGTGCTTGAACCAAGTTCAATACCTGGCAGCACATATGGTCTCCCAAGTCCTGTGGTTCATGATTACAAAGCCAGGAATAAGCTTAAACACATCTGGATATGTCTGGATTCCTCCCTTACCCCAAAGCAAAGAAATGGTGCTATTAAAGAAGAGAGTTATTCTTCTGACCTTATAATCATTTTGACTGAGGTAATGGTAGGTCAGTCAAAATCAGTTGTTCATTAGTGTTCTGGGGAATCAGGACTAGAGACACAAGATGAGTAAGCCTGGGAATGTGGACCTGATCCTCTGTTGATATTTATAGTTGAAAAATACTGTTCCAGAAGGAGGAAATGTAGGGAAGAAATTATGACTGTTTACAGGAAATGTTCATTTGAGAGGGAGAAATAAGCTTCATGAAGAGTAAGCAGAGGTGACAGATAGGAAAGAAGAGAAGTGGAAAATAAACATAACATTTTAATGGAAGGCATTATCTAAACATTGACTCATGTAGGGGAAGAAATATCAGAATGAGTCCCAGAAGAACTAAGAGTTCTGTTTGGTTGTGGCAAAGGAGGTGTGAGGGGATGTGAAAAAGGTGAACAAAAATCTGAGTGGGCTCATTAGACACCACTCCTGGAACAGTGCATAATTCAGACTTTTATTTATAATTTAGCAGATAGCTTGTACTACTGCCTGCATGTGGGCAGTTATATTTTGAGATAAGAAAGTGCTTAATTGAGTGAAGATGCTTGGGTAGGTGGTAATCCCAATATTTGGTCACTTTTAAGAGTATAGTATGTAGAAGTCTCATGATCTTTAGCCAGCATCTAGATATGGTCTATGGAAGGACTTTAAGACGACATTGTCAACTTCTTTTTAAGACTGTTTGATGGTATAGAGAAGAGAAAGAAATGACAGACTTAAGGATCCACAAAGAAAAGAGTGAAGGTGTGTATTATGAATGAAATCCAACTAGTAACCTATTTTCTAGAATGAATAGGATGTAAGAACCATAACCTCACTCCTATTTCTTAAAAATCCAATTGGGGATGTTGGCATGGCAACAGATAAAGAATTCTGATTCAGGCCCAGACTTGTCTCCTCTCATTGCATGCCTCTGCTTTCTGATGCTGACAGAAACAGATGCCCAATAAACACAGCAGGTGGGACAGAGAGAGGCGATCTCTGATACCTTTTATTTATTTATTTATTTTAGAAAGTGGACTTTTTAGAATCTTATAGTCATATCCCATATCCTCAGATTCAAAGTGACTTGGTAACTTGGCTTAGAAATCCATCTATGTGTTGTCCTTTATCACAAAGGCCTTCATTTTCCTAATAAGATTAAGAGTTCTGGCAGGCCTGGACCCCAGAATAGGAGGAAAAGGAATGCTATTGGGTCAATGTGAAAGTTCTTCATTTGGGTACTGACAGGGATCCAGCAGAGTTCTTATAAGAGTCAAAGATAATAAGAAACACAAAACCTTCTTCGTAGAGTTTTTAACAGTTCAAATATAAGGCATTGTGTTCTGTACAGACCCACACGTGAAACAACAACCTTTGCACTTTATCATCTTCTAAAACAATGATATGCTTTATGAAAGGGGTTTTATTATATTTCAGGTCCTGTCATTCCTTTGCTGGACTCTGCCGAGGGGAGGCACATAGGAAGAGCAAAAGTGATGCATCACACAAAACATTTCCAAGGATGCTACCTAAATGGGACTGGATCACTCCCATGTATTTTGTAGTGCTCAGAATGCAAATGGTATCAGTGTGCCCAGAGAAAGGAAGAATAAGATTTGTAAACACCAAATCAATGTATCCAATAGTGATGATTCATTTCTTGTTAACAACCTGTGAATTTTCTCATCAATTGATAAGACAGCAAAATGCATTTAGCTCTCCACCTCCTGTCTGTTGTGTATGTAAATATTTTAGGGAATTATGTTACTGACCCTACCCTGATCGGTGATTGTGTCCTACCCTAGGGTGTGACCTGGCATTCTGCCCCCACCCTAGGGTGGTACCTGATTCTGCTTCCAAAATTGGGTGGTATCTGATCCCACCATTGGGTGGTATCTGATTCTGGTGGATAAAAACAAGGGTCTGTGGAAGGCGAGAGGCTTTTGGCTGGAACTGTTGCTGAGTCTTTGGACTTCAGTCTTGTCCACCGAATAAAGCTAATATTTCCCCAGCCTGACTGCTTGCGAGCTGTTTACCTGCCATTTCACCTCAGAACTGATGGCTGGACCAGGTGGCAGACGCGTGCTCCGAGCTGGAGGGGAAAGACCTCATCCTCCATCCCTCCATCAGTCAACCTCTTCAGGGGCTGACTTGCAACACCTGTCCACTTTGTCTGATGTCATTCATTTAGTTTTCCTAGTACTCTCTTGTTTACATTGACTCCCTTGTCTCAACTCAACTCTTACAAGCTGGTGCTTTGAAATATTGGAGGCAGCATGTAGAACTGTGCTACCTTTCTCAACCTTATTTCTCATTCTACTTGAGGAATTAATTGGATTGTGGATTGATGTAATCCCATCCCACTCAGTATATGCCTTGTTACTCATAGGTTGGAAACATCTTTGAAAGAAGATCCTTGAATTGGTGTTGAGACCACCTGGTCCCACCTCCAGGTGTGGTCTATTCTTTCAGAATAAATACTTGGAGTTTTAGAAAATGCCCTCTTGTATTTCGGGACTTCCAAGGAGTTTGCTGCTTCTTAGGAGCAAAGGGCAAACATTTGGGAACTCCTGAATTCATCTCTCCCTCCTTATGTGTGTGGATGTGGATTATTTCCTATATCGACATTTGCTTCCAGACTTGTGTCTTTCCAGTGTTTTTGCTTTAGAACCTGAGGATTAATTCTATGCTATCTAAAAAAATGCTTCATTCACCATAGTGTTTCAATGCTTAGTGTTTAAAATGCTTCAAACACCTTAGTGTTTGGGGAAGCATTTTAAAGTCTTTTATCTGTACACATTCCCTTTGAAAAAGGAAGACTGGATCCTTTTATTCTAGACAGCTTCACTGAAGGGAACTTTGTACCGTGTTGTGAAGCCCATATTTTGGAAGATACAGAGATTCTCACTGCAGACTGAAAATATCTTCACCACAGTGGGCTTTTCCAGCTCTGCTATACTTCCACTCCCATCATAACAACCACCTGTTACGATCCCCAAATTGCAGCGCAAACATGAATCCAAGTCTTTGGGGACAGGGTTTTAGTTATTGGTAGTTAACAGTTGCCTTGCAATTCTGACATACAACCTATTGCTATCACTGCCTGTAACCTAGCAAATGGCCACAGGATATCCTGAACCAGAGAAATAATGTTTAAAAGTAAAAAAAGAAAATTAAGCTCTATGACTTTCAGACATGGAAGAAACATGTGTATGTTTGTAGGATGGGTCTCCTACTTGCCATCAGGAACGCTTGATCCCCAGTGTATATAGTATTCTGGCTATCTTAAATATTGACCTTTGGAATCTACTCTAGAGTCTATGAAATAATAAAATAAGTCATGGAGTTGATTTTTTTTTTCTCAGCATCTCATCCTCCTTCCCATAAAAGGCTTATAATGAAAAGTTTTTTGAAATAGAGAATAGTTAGGGGATTAGTTGGGGCTAAAAAGTATAGGAAAAGTGCAGTTTGATGAGTTGATTGTGGAAGAAGAAAAATCTGTCTTATTTCTTGTCCAAGAGTGCATTTGTACTGTGAGGCATCATAGATTGAGCCTGCAAACCAAGTAATAGTTGTGGCTCTGTGCTCCTCTGAGCTTATTGCTTCCATTAATTCTGTCAGTCATGTAGGGGAGCTCCATTAATTTATCAATGAGGAAATTGATATGCAGAGAGATAATTCCTGACTGACACTGCCTGAGAGCCAGAGCATAGTAAAACCAGGCTTTGACACACATCCCCTCAGGTCATTTTCTGACATCAAGATCTATGCACTCTCTGGGCCTCATTTCCCCAAACCCTATAGCCACATGAAGTGAAAGACATTTGTTTAATAGCTAGATAAGAAAAAATAACTCTGTGGTCTTGCCTTTCCAATATTTTGCACTTGCCACAAAAAGTAGACCTAGGTCACTTTGAACAGACCGATATCCACTGGTCACTGACTGGATAGAGGGGTTAGAGTTCCTTAAAGACTCTCTTATTCTCAAGGCTTCTTGCTTCCACCCTGCTTTGCTACAGTAACATTAGCTCCAAACCTGTGATTATCCTCTTCAAAGGCAAGTTTTCTAGAATGCTCTTTTAGTGTGAAAGTGATAACTGGACTTTTTATTTTTAATAATTTTTATTGTGACCAAAATGAATTGCAAATCTTTCACAGTAATATTTTAGGTACATAGTGACATTGAATCAGGGGCATTCCCACCACCAGTGTTGTCCTCTTTCTACCCCTGTTCCCAGCATGCATCCCATATCCCCTTCTTTCCCTCCCCCCCCCCTCCAGCTGCTAGTATAAGAGGTCCCCTCTGTGTATAGCTTGTTGTAGAATGGATATCAATTCTGTTGTTGTTGACTTTGGATTTGGTGTTTAAGTCTGATCATTTTTTTTTTGTTTCTACTCAATGTTCATAGGACTGTTTGGTCTTGGTACTATCCATTTTTCCCTTCAATTTATGAGGAAGACAAGATGATTCAAGTTATTTGGTTCTGTTTGAAGAAAAAAAAGAATAGAAAAAAGAAAAAAAAGAAACGAAAATAATAAAAAGCAAAACCAAAAAACAAACAAACAAAAAACAGGGAGGGGTAACTGAACTTTTTATAAGGGTTGTTAGGCCATGCCCAGAAGTGCTCAGGGACTATTTATGAGTCTGTGCTCAGAGGTCACTCTTGGCAGTGCTGTTAGGACATAGGATGTGCCAGTTTTGGTTCATGTAAGACAAATACTTTACCTGATTTACCAACTTGAAAGTGGTAACTGAATAGGCTACTCAGAAACATTGTAACATAAATGCCACATATACTAACATTGTTTTATTATATCAGGAGGCAGGAGGAAGGTAATCAAGAGGTATATAGTAAGGCTAGGAATGCTGAGGTAAGCACCACATGCATGACACTAGACATTTGTCAAGACATCCCCCTTGCGTTCAAGAAAAGTGCTTTTTGAACAATGTGGGGTGCTTATCAAATTCCAACTTTCAAACAATGTAACCAAAGCTGGCCATTGGTCCAAGAGCCTTGGGATCTTAGGGTAAATATAAAACTCATATTTGTAAAGTTGAAGCCCTTAATTTGAAAGAAATCTTATATTTCATCGATGAAGTCCTACCCTATAACTAAGAAATAGGCTCATTTACAGATGTATAAATATAAAGTAGAACCTCAAATTAAAAATTACAATTTACCCATGTCCTACAAAGATGAAAAATAAGAAGAAAAGGAAGATAACAATTTAGTCATGAAATTTATTTGGATTCTATTGTGTTCTCTTAAGATTTTAGCAGCTTGAAAAAAAGCCTAAAAACACTTTTTGATATCTGAATGCTGGGGTCCAAGGCAGCTAAGTTCTTACACTGCCACAAAGCTGATTGAAATCACAGTGATGAATGCCCATCAACTGTGGCTACTCTCATGCTGGACCTTTGCAGAATTATTCTGAGACATAATGCCCAGTTCAACTCTCTTTTCTGGCCTTTATTGGGTCACCCAAAATGGACACTATGAGGCTTATCTAAGACCTAATACTCTTCAGAAAACATTTTTTCTACCTCTGTGCCAAGAACTACACTCATAAGGGTGAGGCACCTTTCATTCCAGAATGGGCGATACACAGCTCTCAGAGGGAACGCCCGACTGGTTAACTAACACATTAGAGCTAGGGAGTCTGTCCCATTGTGTAATCAGTCCCACAAACACCAGTCAGGAGGGGGAGAAAAGTGGTTCTCAGTTGTACGTAGTTGAGGAAGGGTTTGTGATGTGGAGAAGGATGGGAAAAAGAGGGCAAAGATGGAAGATAAATGCCATGCATTCCAAGTTCTGCTACCTGAGCAGATTTTCTTCTATTGAATTAAAGCAAATAAGATCAATTGACCATGACTTCCTTAAAGTTACATTTGGGTCCTTTCATCATGGCTGTTTATTTCTTATAAGGGAACATGTGCAGTATAATTTTCTTATTGCTATGCATCTACGTTCTATTCTGCACAATATATCATACACAGAGTTTAAACAGACAATATTTCAAATATACTATTCACTGTAATAATTATATCAATTCATACTTTCCTTTGCTTTTATTCCCTATTTATTCAAATGTTTATGAAGTTATAGTGAAAATCTTCTAGAATTAGGAAGCCTGATTTTTGCTCATGCTTCTTTTCCTTATAGTATTCTGGAGTGTTGCTTTCTCTCCAAAAGAAAGGAATTGGATTAAATGAGGTGCCTTTCAACTCTAAAGGCTGATTATTTGGTTCATCTATGTACTTGGTACTTCATGAGCACTGGTGGGAGATTTTAAGAAGGTTCAAGCAGCTTATATCTACATGCCCAAAGTCTGGGTTGGTATCAGCAAAATTTTTTGATAAAGAGACACAAAGTAAATAATTTTTATCTTGTGGTCCATACAGTCTTTGTTACAGCTACAAAACTTGGTTATTACAGAAAAAATAAACAGCCACTCTGAGAGGGAAGTGATTGAACAGCTGCTAAGTTCTTGTATTTGGAGGACCGAGGTTCAATTCCTGGAACTCCATGTGGTCCCCTGCACCTACCAGTAGTGAGTGCAGAGCCAGGAGTAACCACTAAACACTGTTGGCTGTGCTTCTGCCCCAAATAAACACAAAACAAAACAAAATAGCTACAGAAAATATAAATGGACAGCCTGGCTATGTTCTAATAAAACTTTATTTACAAAATTAATTGGAAGGTTGACTCCTAAACTAGGTGTCCTACTACTGTCAAGGAATTGATCTGACTTTGGTGTGGTGCCCAGGGCTGGGCCTGATCTCTTCCTTTGTAAGTGATGATGAGGTTGGGAGGAGTGCCTTCAGTTAGAAGTATTATTCTCTTCATCTGCCACTGTGCATGGAGATGTGGTAACTCCAGAATTAAGAAGTAAAAATGAAGTGTTGGGGATTTCTTGGAGATTGTTTCTTGGAGATTCCCAAGTTATTAATATTCCTATATTTCCTGTGATGAAAAATTCACCTTTTCCAGGAAAAGCTTCTATTGTTATGAGATCAAGTCTTTGTGTAGAATAAATTATTCCCACTTCTACCACCATGTTGGCATTTGCTCCCTCTGCACTTGGAATGTCAGTGTTCCTAGTGATCTCCATAACATGTACTACTTGGTCTGCCAACAAACATGTGCTGCTAGTGACATGGTGCTTTTCTAGTGAGTGTCCTTACATATTTGTGATCAACACGGTCACTTGGCAGCAGGGAGGACACAGAGTCTCCTGAGAATGTCACAACATAAGCACTACAATGGGTCAGCTCTTTTACAAAAGTTGTTGCATGTAAGACAGGTAAGCAAGTCTAATAAGCGAGCCAATTGATGAAGTTTCAGTTAACTGGTTCAGATGGGAGATTTACTGAAAAGAGGGAGAATGCTATCTTATAAAGTAAACATTCCAGATGGCGAAAGTTTGGGGTGGTTTATGTTCTTGACTCTCCTATGCTGAAAACACTTGGCCTCTCTGGGAAATTTTTTAACTATGAAATAGATGAAACCACATTCCTGGGCCCTTGGTCCTTGGCCTCAATTCAAAGTCAGCTTAAATTGTGTTAATTCATTGGCTCCACTATGGTCTCCAGTTACCTTGATTTATTTTTGTTATCTTTCAGATTAGATATTTTTCTTCGTGTGTGTACATGGTACATATATTTGTGTACTTGTAAATGTATACCTAAATTCTTCATGTTCAAGGCTTTCTTTTTTAATTAATTTTTTAAATATTTTTCTTTATTTAAACATCTTGATTACAAATATGATTGTGATTAGGTTTCAGTCATGTAAAGAACACCCCCCTTCACCACCAATGTCCCAAATCTCCCTCCATCCCACCCCACCCCCACCTGTACTCCAGACAGGCTTTCCAGTTCCCTCATTCATTCACATGGTTATGGTAGTTCTCAGTGTAGTTATTTCTATAACTGCACTCACCACTCTTTGTGGTGAGCTTCATGTAGTGGGCTGGAACTTCTAGCAAGAATGTCTTTTATTTTTCTTAAAATGCATAGATGAGTGAGACTATTCTGTGTCTATCTCTCTCCCTCAGACTTATTTCACTCAGCATAATAGATTCCATGTACATCCATGTATAGGAAAATTTCATGACTTCATTTCTCCTGATGGCTGCATAATATTCCATTGTGTATATGTACCACAGTTTCTTTAGCCATTCGTCTGTTGAAGGGCTGTTTCCAGAGCCTGGCTATTGTGAATAATGCTGCAATAAATATAGGTGTGAGGAAGGGGTTTTTGTATTGTATTCTTGTATTCCCAGGGTATATCGTTAGGAGTGGAATAGCGGGGTCGAATGGAAGCTCAATTTCCAGATTTTGGAGGAATCTCCATATCGCTTTCCATAGAGGTTGGACTAGACGGCATTCCCACCAGCAGTGGATAAGAGTTCCTTTCTCTCCACTTCCCCGCAGCACTGATTGTTCTCATTCTTTGTGATATGTGCCAATCTCTGTGGTGGTGTAAGATGGTATCTCATCATTGTTTTTATTTGCATCTCCCTGATGATTAGTGATGAGGAGCATTTTTTCATGTGCCTTTTGGCCATTTGTACTTCTTTTTTTATCGAAGTGTCTGTTCATTTCTTCTCCCGATATTTTGATGGGATTAGATGCTTTTTCTTGTAAAGTTCTGTCAGTGCCCTGTATACAGGGCTTTCTTTTTTAAAAGTCTCAGATATGATCTGGCAGGAAATTATTTCATTTGTATGCCAAGAAACTATAATAAAGGATGCATTTGCTCCCTATTCCTAAATTTATATTTATATTTATTATTTATTCCTAAATTTATATTTATATCATTTTCAACTGATATCAAATATTGACATATATAATGAATATTTATCCTACTGCATTGTTACTCAGCATGGTCAAGCATGCTATATATGGGTCCTGCATATTCACAGCAGAAGCCAAGAATTAACATTGTAGTCCAATTCCTTTTCTATTTAGCTCGAATGAGTTCTGTGGTTTTCAGCAAAGACCCCATATCAGTATTTCCATAGACAAAATTGAACAGGAGAATATTCTTTGAAGTCTTGTAACTCCTATGCCAGTAACTATAATATCTGGGTTGAGCGTTTAAAATGAGGTATTAAGATATTTAATGGTAGATATTATTTTATAAATCTAGGTAACCTTTTGGAGTTATTTTAACAGCAATTGACAAAACCATATTCAAGATCATATTCAAGTTTATAAAGTAAAGGTTCAATGAATTTTTATAGGACAAGGTGTTAAAAGAATCCACGTACTGGATTCAATGCATGGTATTTAGGACACAGTGTTTGTCCAACATTAGCCATTGTTAACAAATATGTTCTTAGTCTGATGGTTTCTACATTTTTTTTTCCTTCTGAGTTTGCAGCTTTTCTCTAGAGAAAGGTGATCAGTAGCTTCAATGGAAGGATTTGTCATGGTTAGAAATGTGTTGAAAATAAATGCATTTAAAATGCTGCAGTTACTCAGAGGATGAAGGGAGGAACTATTCTTCCCTTGTCCTATGCTTTCTGTAATTCACTTGGAGGTTCTCTGATACTACAACTGGTTTCAGTTACAAGAAAACTGGATTATAAGTCATTTGAAAATAGTTGCACTGACCTTTACTTACACATCCCCACAATATATGTTTGCACAGAAATATTTGACACTAACTTACACAAACAGCTTTTTAGAAACTTACTGGTTGTTTAGCCAAACATTGCCCCTCTTGAATATATAAAATGTTAAATAGGCTAGTGATTCTCTTTAGTCCAAAATGTGTTCTGTTCACTCACTTCTAATATGTGAGCTTAATGATTTGCACAGAAAAAATAAGAATTTCAGAAAGTTCCTTTCTTTAAACAATTAGGTATTTTCTGTGTAACACCTAGTTTGTTCCATTATATCTGACAAGTCTGAAGATTGAAAAACCAGGTCATGTACAGTGATCTTCAGAACTGGCTAGAGTACTCTGATTTTCCAAATGCTAGCATTGGTTTTCTTTTCTTTTCTTTTTTCTAGCCCTACCACTTTTTTTTTTTTTTTTTTTTTTTGGTTTTTGGGCTACACCCGGTAACGCTCAGGGGTTACTCCTGGCTATGCGCTCAGAAGTTGCTCCTGGCTTGGGGGACCATATGGGACACCGGGGGATCGAACCGAGGTCCGTCCAAGGCTAGCGCAGGAAAGGCAGGCACCTTACCTTTAGCGCCACTGCCCGGCCCCTACACCTACCACTTTATAGTACATTTTCAACATATATCCTTACCAATATTTCTAGTCTTCCCAATGTCCTTATTAATATCATTTTCTTAATACAGACAGAATATTTTATCCAGGATCTCAATAACATTTCTTTTAATTGTGTTTACAAGTATCACTTGATCATAAGGGCACTGTTGGTTAGCTGCTAATGGCGGGACACTTCAAGGATCCTGGAACGCTTTATAGCTCTCTTCCTAAGAGCAAGATTCTGTTTGGGGTATGTGTGTTTGGGCACATGTGTAGGCATGCATTTGTGTGTGTGTGTGTGTGTGTGTTTAGGTGAGATAACTCTAAAGGAAAAAGCATCTCCTCAAGAAGAAAGACTTCTCTTTCAGTTTAGAACTTTAAATAAGCAAACAGCACCTATCATCGATGGCATTACATTTCCATGGGGTGTTATGAGGAAACAAAAACTTCTTGTGGGAGATGGGAATGGATAGCTGAAACAACTTAGTTGGAATCATTTTAAATCATTAAATCAGAGGAAGAGGAGCAAATACTAGATGATATCACTCACCCACTGCATACAAAGAAACTAAGTAAGTGGAATAGAATACTAAATGATAACATACCTTTGGTCTTGCATTGCAAAACTGAGATTACCAAGCATAATCGAAAGAAGGGAAAGAGATGCAGATGAGAAATGACATAGGGTCAACAGTAGAGGATCTTTAGTACTAGAGTGGCAATGTGGATTTAGATTTGCACATCCAAATTGTAAATACTACCATTATTGTAATCATATTGTCTTTACAACTAAAAAATATAAAACTTGATAAAATAGCACATTAGTAAAAAATAAATTAACTAGAAAAAAGTCAATGAACACTAATAAAATTATAGAATGTATACTAATATATAATATACATATATTGGTGCATCCACATAACTCATATATATCATGATAAAAGGTTTATCCAGAAAATCATAATCAAATTTGTTACAGAGACAGGACTCAATTTTATGCTATTTCTAAAACTTATTGCTACTAAGGTTTTTCTTTCAATATCAAGTTCTTTGTTAAAGGTCTGGTTTTCATGAATTGCCACTTTTATTTTATCTGCCATACTCATTGACACTAAATAGAATCTAAAAACATACATAAAAAGCAGTAGCACTGTCCTTCTAGATAGTCTATTAGCTATGAGATGGATCAATGATTCATTTCTCTGCCACTGGTCCTCAAACTTTTTAAACAGGGACCAGTTCACTGTCCCTCAGATCGTTGGAGAGCCAGAATATAGTAAAAACAAAACCTATGAACAAATTCCTATGCACACGGCATATATCTTATTTTGAAGTGAAGAAACAAAATGGGAACCCTATGGGCGATAGTTTGAGGACCACTGCTAGATTATTGCAAAGCACTTGATGCAAGCCTATTTGATGCATTTCACAGATTATGTAAAGATAAGATAACAAGGCCCCACACCTGGGACCCCAAGGCAGGGTGAGGAGGAGAAGGGAGGGTCAGAGCAGACCATAGGCTATCATGATAGCATTAAAAGATGGTAGGAGGCAGAAATAAGTGGAGGATAAAGGGCTTTTCTCAAAATTTCTGAAACTCTTGATCCATTTTCTCTCCAACACTACATACCTATCAGTCTTATCACATGCCCATCTTTCTTTTTATTAGTTATATTCGCAATGGTTATAATTTTTATTTTTTTTTGTTAGATTTGATTTAAAAATATAGATAATAGGGGCCAGAGTGATAGCGCAGCAGTAGTGCATTTGCCTGGCATGCAGCTTACACAGGACAGATCTCAGTTCGATCCCTGGCATCCCATATGGTACCACAAGCCAGGAGCGATTTCTGAGCAAAGAGCCAGGAGTAAACCCTGAGCATCACTGGGTGTTCTTCTAAAAACAAACAAACAAACAAACAAAAAACCCAAAATAGATAAAATATACAAAGTGAATAAAAATTTGAAGTGCAATTTTTCTTCTTTTTTTTCCTCCCCCCCCCCCCGAAATGCAATTTTAAAGTATTGTTAAAAATTCACAAAGTTTTAACTAACAACTGTTTTTGACCAGATGTGTTGGCCATTCTCCTTCTGAACAGCATAAGACTTGGCATAAGACTCTTCAGCTCCCTCTGTAAAACAGCAAACTTCTTGATTTTACCTTTCCTTATGGCCTAGTAGTTGTTGGGTCAAATAAAAGCTCAATTCTTAGATTTTTATTTTTAGGAATGTTCTAAAAACAGGGGGTCTTTTAGGGGATTATATTTTATTGTTTTCCAGAAAGACTAGACCAATTGACATTCACACTAGCAGTAAATGAGAGATCCTTTCTCCCCACACCTACATCAGCACTAGTCGTTCTTGTTCTTTATTGATGTGTGTAATAGTATTGCATTGTTGTTTCGCATCTCCATCATGATTAATGATGCAAGAAATTTTTCATATGCCATTTGGCCATTTGTCTCTTGTCTTTGAGAAAGTTTATACTCATCTCTTCATTTCTCGATGGGGTTCATTTTTTGTAGTTTTATCATTGCCTTATATCTTTATATTAACCGCTTAATACTTAATATCATTAATATAAATAATGATTATTGTTGGGTAAATAAATCCTCTCACTCTATGGACTGTCTTTTATTCTGGTTATTATTTCCTTTGAGGTTCAGAAGCTTCTTAATTTAATGTAGTCCTATTTTTTTTTATCTTTGATTCTACTAGCTTATTCAGTACTGTTTCATAGTTGAAGATAACTTTAGTTTCAATATCATGAAGAGTTTTTCCTATGCTTTACTCTATTTACCTTATAGATTCATGTTGATATCAAGTTCTTTAATCCAGCTTGAGTTAATTTCTGTGAATAGCACTAAAAAGAGGTCCAAATTCTATTTTTTATTTTGCATGTAGCTAACTACAGTATAGGCTCAAGTAAAAGCCGACTGGAGTATAAGCCAACTCCCCCTAATTTTACCCTAAGAACTGGGACAACTTAGTGACTTGAGTCTAAGCCAAGGTGTAAAATGCAGCAACCACTGATAAACTTCAAAACTAAAAATATATGCCCCAAACAATTACAATAATTGAGGAACTAGTAGGTGAAATGCTTTTCAATATGTATTGCTAAAGAAAAACTATAAACTAGCAACAATAACGTTTTTTTAATATCTTTATTTAAACACCTTGATTACAAACATGATTGTGGTTGGGTTTCAGTCATGTAAAGAACACCCTTCTTCACCAGTACAACATTCCCATCACCGATGTCCCAAATCTCCCCCCTTACCACCCCACCCCTGCCTGTGCTCTAGACAGGCTAGCTTCATTCATTCACATTGTTATGATAGTTCTCAATGTAGTTATTTCTCTAACTGTTCTCACCACTCTTTGTGGTGAGCTTCATGTAGTGGGCTGGCACTTCTAGCCCTCCTTTCTTTTGTTTCTAAAAATTATTGCAAGAATGTCTTTTATTTTTCTTAAAACCCATAGATGCGTGAGACTATTCTGTGTCTATCTCTCTCCCTCAGTCTTACTTCACTCAGCATAATAGATTCCATGTACATCCATGTATAGGAAAATTTCATGACTTCATCTCTTCTGACAGCTGCATAATATTTCATTGTGCATATGTGTCCCAGTTTCTTTAGCCATTTTTCTGTTAGCAACAAAAACTTTAAAACTTTAAATAAAGTGCAGAAAACCATAGCTTAACAGGTAATCATACTAAATCATACTAAATGTTAAACTCCTTCAAAACTGGATTCCTCCTCCTCCTCCTCATCTGTATGTCCAAACAGAGCTTCAGCTGCTGTATCTGATGTGAGGGTCTCAGCATAGACATTGTCATCATCACTGAGTTCACAGATATTATCACTGCTGTCAGTCTCATACAAAGGGCAGAATATTGTGGTTTAAATAGTTCAGTGGCATCCAGTTCAGTTCAGCCGCCTACCTCTTCAGCTTAGATGCAACTTGTGGACTGCCTCCTCTAGCAGACAGCAGAAGACCACTGGAGACTATGTGCATTTGATTCAGTGTGCACACACCAAATCAAATAACATGTATGACCCAAGTATACTAGGTTTATATTCGAGTATATATGGCAATTTTTCCAACACCACATTTTAGAAAAGTGTCCTTACACCACATCATATTTTGCCCTTTATCAAAAATGAACTGATCAAATACCTGAGGGTCTGTCTCAGGGCTTTAAACTCTATTTCATTGATTGAGGATCTGTCTTTATTCCAGTACCATACAGTTTTATTTTATTTTATTTTATTTTATTTTATTTTATTTTATTTTATTTTGGTTTTTGGGTCACACCCGGCAGTGCTCAGGGGTTCCTCCTGGCTCTATGCTCAGAAATCGCTCCTGGCAGGCTCGGGGGACCATATGGGATGCCAGGATTCGAACCAATGACCTTCGGCATGAAAGGCAAATGCCTTACCGCCATGCTATCTCTTTGGCCCCAGTACCATACAGTTTTAATTACTACCTTTCTGTAGTAGAGTTTAAAGTTGGTGAAAGTGATGCCTCTCCTTTTTCTCAAGGATTGCTTTAGCAATTCAGGTGAGTGGAGATTATCATTCCAGATGAATTTTAGCCGTGTTCCTTAAAAAATATCCTGGCTATCTTTATGGAGAATGCATTGAGTCTTGACATTTTGATGATGATAATCCTCCAAATCTATGAGCAGTGGATATGTTTCCATTTCCTCATTTCCTCTTATATTACACCCCCCTTTTTTGTTGTTTGGGCCACACCCTGCAGCACTCAGTGGTAACTCCTACCTCTATGCTCAGAAATCACTCTCAGCAGGCTCAGGGATATCAAGGATTAAACTTGAATTGGTCCCAGCTCAGCCTCGTGGAAGGTAATCATCCTAACCACTATGTTATTGCTCTGGCCCCAATTTCTTGAAGTAGTATTTTGTAGTTTTCTTTTTGTTGTGCTTGTTTTGTTTACTTGTTTTTGGGCCACACCCAATGATGATCAGGGGTTATTACTCCTGGCTGTGCACTCAGAAATCACTCCTGGCTCGGCATGTGCAAGGCAAACGCCCTATCGCTGTGCTATCACTCCAGCCCCTTGTAGTTTTCTTTGTTTAGGCCTTTAGTTAAGCTGATTTTGATTTTAATTTTCTGATGTACAATTGTGAATGAAATTGCATTTTTAAGAATTTCTCTCTTCCATTTCATTATTTGCATATAGGAAAGTCTTTGCATATAAATGTTGCATATAAATGTTGTAGCCTCCCACTTTACTATTACTAATAGAAACAAATCTATTGTTTCTAGAGGTTTTTTGTAGATTGCTTGGGATTTTCTAAATTTAGTATCATGGTGCCATTTGCCAATCATGAGAGTTTGGTATCTTACTTTTCTATCTTAATGCCCTTAAATCTTTTATTGTCCAATTGTTTTGGGTTCTACTTCCAGTACTATATTGAATGGAAATGACAAAAGTTGACAACTTTATCTTGTACCTAATCTTAAATTATTGGTTATTCTCCTCTGAGTATAAATGGTTGCTTTGTGCTTGTGGAAAATGGCTTTGACTATACTGAGGAAATTTACTCGATTCCCATTTTGTTGAGAGTTTTATCATGTATGAGTTCTGAATCTTATCAAATGCTTCCTCTGCATTTATTAATATCATAAAATTTTTATTTTTACTTTAATTGATATGGTGTATTTTGTTGGTTGACTTGTGTATGTTAAGCCATCTTGCATGCCTGGGATAAATCCTAGTTAGTCATCATATATGGAACTTATGATGAACTGTTGAATCTCATTTGCTATTATTTTTTGAAGATCTTTGCATCTGTATTCATCAAATATTTTGCTTTCCGTATCAGCGTGATGTGTGTTTATAGAAACTACTTGGTCATATTTATATTAATTCAATTTTTTGAAGGAGTCTAAAAAGAATTGCCAGTAGGTCCTCTTTAAAGGTTTGAAAGAATTCACTAGTAAATCCATCTGGACCAAGGCTTTTGTTTGGGGGGAAGTTTTCTGATTGCTGCTTCAATTTCTTTTATATTGATAGGTCTATTCAGATATTCAAACTCACCTTTGTTCAGTTTTGTGAGGTTAAAAAAGTCCAAAAATTGGGGCCAGAGTGATAGCACAGTGGTAGGGCCTTTGCCTTGCATGTGAATGACCTTAGACAGACCCGGGCTCAATATTCTGCATCCCAGTGGCTCCCCGAGCCTGACAGGAGCAATTTCTGAGAGCAGAGCCAGGAGTGACCCCTGAGCACTGCTGGGTGTGACTTAAAAAATAAACAATAAAAAATAATCCAACATTTTATCCATTTTTTCTAGATGTTCTCATTTGTGGCATAAGGATTCTCAAAGTAATCTCTGATTATCCTTAGAAGTTTTGTACTCTTTGTTGTGACATATCTCTTTTTTGTTTCTGAGTCAGTTCATTGGCATTTTCTTTTGATTTCTTCTTTGACTTACTGGTTGTTTAATAATGAGCTAGGTGTTTGAATTGTTTCTCCATTTCTGGTTTGTGATTAACATCTCTTTTCAGTACATCATTTTATGAGAAGATAATTAATATGGTTTACTTTTTTGGGGGTGCTCAATGGTTACTGTTGATTCTTCACGTAAGGAAAAGCTCCTAGCTAGCTTGGGGGGCCACATGAGTTGCTAGAGATCTCAGCCAGGTCAGCCATGTGGAAGGCAAGTGCTGACCTACTGTATCATTTCTCTAGCCCCTGATTTCTCTCATTTTGATTTTGTGGAGGTACATTTGTGTCCCAGTATGTGGTCTATCTTGAAGACTGTTTTATCTGCACTGGAAATGAATGAGGATGAAGATACATATACATATTTATACACACATATATACACACATACTAAACTCCTCTTTTTGTTTCTTTGAGCTCCTTAAATGTTCTCTCTAAAGTACGGTAGTTATGAGGGAGGACACGTGTGGGTGTTTTTGCCTTTACCTCTCCCATTACTAAGCATGATGGGTTTCTGTATTTCTTTTCCAGTGTGACTTTTGCAGACTGGAGGTGTTTCTTGTGTGTTCTGTGACTAGGTGACTAGAGTTAGGATGTCTGTGTATGCTCACAGTGAGAGAGACATGAAGAGGTGAAGAAATGCTTCACAGTAGATTCTGACCTAGGAGATGGGAAAATTGGTTCTTCTGAGTAATAAACAGGCCCTGACACTCATGATATCCCAGTTTTTTGAAACTGGGCCTAAGTGGAAGCAAGGGGAGTAATTAACAGCTTCCTCATTCCCCTTCCACTTTCCAGGGATTTCTTGGGGTGGGGGGGTAGAATTTCAACAAATGTGAATGTCTGGCACCATTCTGGGTAAATCAAAGTCGTTGGTGGATAATATATAAAATAGGGAGGTTGGGGGGGGGTAAAATAGGGAGGCTGAAACTAAATTTCTACATGTTATTACATGTTCTGGGATTATTCTAACATGCATCCAGAAACATAGGGTTGAAACAATGATCAAAAAACCCTCCATGAGTCACTGTTTTCTGCTCACAGTATATTTACTCTCAGGAAGATGTAGACATACTATTGCCAATGCCAGTTCCTCCCTCACTGGCTTGTTGGAAGGATTACAAGTATTCAAAGTGCTTAAAACATTGCCTAATATGTGTTGAATGGTAGACTTTTTATTTGCTTTTATGTATGACCTGTACTGCTCTCTTGTATATAAATATCTATAGACTTTCTTTTTCAAAGCCCCCACCTTTATTTCTTCAACAAACACTTGTCCAGGTATTCAACTTGTATCCACAAAGGTTTTAATCAGGTACTTTCAGTATTCCAGCCTGTTGCCATGCTGGGCTCAGAAATGACAAAAATGAGTCAGAGTGTCTACCCTGGATCAGAAAGTGTTGGGAAAAACCACTTTCATACATATGGGATGCTGAGATTTGAACCACCGGCAGATATTTTAATACTGTAACAAATGGCAAAGCTGAATATCCTTTTGTAACTAAGTCATAAATATTCTTAATATAAGGTAGAGTTGGGAGTTGGTTCAATAGACATTGAAAAAGAATTTAATGAACGTTAAGCCTCAGAATTTACTATTGGTGATCTTGAATGTTATGATCATATCCTGATTTGACTTTGAGTGCTCTCAAAACTAAGGGAGTTAATGGAAATACATCAAGCAATATGAAATGGAGTACTTTAAAAAACATCTGGAAAGTGTTCAGCTACTTTTTCTATTTAGAGTCATTTAGACCTAAAAGCTAATGATCCCAATTCTCCCTTATATGTGAGAGTAGTCACTGTTTCTAAATCGAATCAAAAGTTCTCTCTCGGGGCCGGAGAGATAGCATGGAGGGTAAGGCGTTTGCCTTTCATGCAGAAGGTCATCAGTTCAAATCCCGCATCCCACATGGTCCCCCGAGCCTGCCAGGAGCGATTTCTGAGCATAGAGCCAGGAGTAACCCTTGAGCCATGCCGGGTGTGACCCAAAACAACAACAACAACAAAAAAAGTTCTCTCTCAAGAAAAAAATTCTCTCTTTAGTTAAGAAAACTAAAAGTTCTCCTAGTATAAGAGGTATGGTAGTTCTTAAGAAAAAAACTTTAAAGCCTAGTTTCCAGAATACTGAGGAAATTACTCAAGTGGTAGAGCGTAGACCAACCCTGTTCAAGGCCTGAGTTTGATGCATGCATCTCATTACTCACTCTAAGCACTTTTGGTTGTTACTCTATGAAAACAGAAACAAATATTTATTTCCACAGAGATTACTTTTATTATTCTCACATTTTTCTTCTAAGTTACCACAATTATACCCATTTTACAGATGTGAAGACTCAAACCATCTACATAGAGAAGACTAAGATTAGCCCAATTCTACAGGGTATGACAGCAAATCCAAACCTTTTTGCCTCATAGAGTCCAGGGTTCCAAGGGCCAGGTCCACAGAGAAATACAAGAACACTCTTTAGAGGCTGTGTTCCTCAAAAAATGTTCACATCGTCTGAGGAAGCTTCTTTTTCCTTCTCTACCTTCAGAAGTTTTACAGAGAGTAAAAGCAAACTTTCTGCCTTCAGTAGTTTCCTGTCGACAGGAAACTATTTCTGAAAGCATTAGTTCATTATTTGTATATTGTGTAACAGTTTATTGTGAATGTTGTGGATTAAAAAAAAAAAGACTGGGGCCGGCGAGGTGGCGCTAGAGGCAAGGTGTTCTGCCTTGCAAGCGCTAGCCAAGGAAAGGACCACGGTTCGGTCCCCCGGCGTCCCATATGGTCCCCCCAAGCCAGGGGCAATTTCTGAGCGAGCAGCCAGAAGTAACCCCTGAGCATCTAACGGGTGTGGCCTGAAATACCAAAAAAAAAAAAAAAAAAAAAAAAGACTTACCTCAGTGTTTCTTCAAGGCAAGGAGTCTGACAATAGTTTACCTGGACACTCTTTTCAGTGTTCCGCAGAAGTTTAGGAGTCTTTCTTAAGATTAAAGAGTTAATATAATAGTTTTTTCAGTTGTAGGACAAAGATCGTCAACTCCTAGTGGAAGGAAGATCTCTTTCCTAAAGCTTTCCCCTTATTAAGTCAGGCTAACTGCAGATAGTATTTTTGTTACAAACTCAGAGTCAATCTATTGATGTCTAAAAAAGCCCTCTAATTTTAACTATATTTCTTTGACTGGAATATCTTGTGGATTGTGATCAATACTCAAGAGACTATTTAAGACCGTGAATGACAGGTACAGAAGGCATGGAAGGCCACTTTAGGTCACAGTTGTGTTGTGCTAACTTAAATAAGAACACAGTACCAAGACACTTCATAAGTACAATCTTTTCAAATTTTCATACTGACAAGGCCCATTTTATAGGAAAGTAAACAGTATCAGAAGTCTGGATGCTTTCCAGTGCTATACATAAGGCAGGGAGCAGAATCTTGGATGAAATCTAGGTTTGTATGACCTGAAACCAAATAACCAATAATCCACTTGCCTTCTAAATTGGAAATTGGAAGTCTTAAATACTCAGAACATTCTATTGGAAAGTGATGTTTTCTTTGACCTCTAGAATGCTAACCAACTTTGTTTTCTTTTCCTCAGGCTTAGATTAAGAATACATCTATGAACTTAGACTAAGCGTTAATATGTATTTTAAAAGAAAGGAGTACACTATGAACATGTAATGCCAGATTTCATATATTACCACTCTGCAGTATGAATATCATTTGCCATATTTTTTCAATGAGGAAATGTTTTTGTAGGCTCAGGGTTTTGTTCTACTGGGCATTATGGGTCAATTGAAATGGCTTTATTTTGGGGATTCACACCTGGTGGAGCTCATGATAATATAACATAAAAATATAATATAATATAGTACTACATATAATAATAAATTGTAATAATATAACATAGAATAATCCTCATTCTATGTTTGGGGCTCACCCCAAATGGTGCTCAGGAGACTATACATTGCCAGGGATAAAGACTGGACCACTGTCATGCAAAGCAGATACGCAGTGCATTTGGCCCCTAAAACAGTTTTTAAGGCAAAAAAGAAAAAAAAAAAAAAAGCAAAGGTAAAGCTTTTTATTTGCTTTATATAATAGCAGTGCCTCTTACAGTGAAACATAGAGTTGGATCTGAAGAACATGGAGTACCCACCTTCTTATGGGCTGATATTATTATTATTAATTATTATTATTAATTTATATGGCAAAGTAAAGCAGAATTCATGTAGAATTAAGTTGAATTGTTCTCCTAACTCTGTTCTTTTTTTATTGCAATATGCTTATTTTATTCAAATTACAGTAAGGAAAACTAAAGAAAAATATCAAAATATTAACATTGATGCACTTATTCTATGTTGTTGCCCATTAACAAAAACCCCCTTGACACTCTTTTATTGATCTGGTTTTCTATATCATGCTAGCTTGCTAACATTTCCAATTTATACATTTTCTTCCAGCAATATCTAAGGAAATAAAGCAAAATATATAATTGTCTACATTAAAAATTACTTCTTGTTTTAAATGAATAGTTACCTAGCTTTCTTTACGAAGTATCCATATCTACCTTGTTCTCTCATGGTGTGTTTAATAATTCTACCAAAAATTTCTTTTATCTTCCTAGTGGCTTTTTTCTACTTCATGTAATTTTTTCTTTCTTTATCTTTTTTTGCAATTGAATCTTAACTTTACTAACTCTGTTCTGAGTTTTTATTTCTCAGATGAAGAAAAGTTTTGATTTGGTTACTTACTGCTATGCCTTCCCTCCATGTCTTCCTCTCAGGAGTTGAGATAGGTGGAGATTTGATTAAAGAGAGGCGATGAACATGAGATTCCCACCATAGACTCATAGAAATACCCAAGAACTTGTCCAGTATCCATATATTAAAATTTGACTAGTGAAATCCCAGGTACCACCAGCTCAGAAAAATACTTGGTTATTGTCTCCACTCAAGAGAGCAATGTGTCTTACCCATGGGGATATTTTAGTAGCTTTAATAGGATCACAAGCAATTTCAGCCAAAACAATTTTGGCGCAGGGTTTGGAGTACCATCAACTCATGATGGTATCATTAGGGGCTTGGGAATAAAAATTCCTTGCAAATTTCCTTTCTTTTTTATTAATTATTTTATTTAAACACTTTGGTTACAAAGTTATTTGTGATTTTCAGTCATATAATATAGAACCCTTCACTAGTGTACATTTTCAGCCACTAATGCACCAATGTTTCCAGTTTCCCACCCACTCTCCTCCCTGCCTATTTGTGGCAAGCTTCCTATCATGGACTATTCCTCCTGGCTCTCATCTCTATTGTCTCTGGATATTATTACTATACTATTTTTATGTCCCACAAATGAGTGATATTATTTTATGTCTATCCCTCTTCTTCTGACTCATCATTCAGCATCTTACTCTCCATACCCCTCCATGTATAAGCAGATTGCATGACTTCATTTTACCTAACAGCTGCGTAGTATTCCATTGTGTTGATGTACCAGAGTTTACAGTCATCAGTTGTTAGGCACTTGGGTTGTTTTCAGATTCTGGCTATTGCGAATAGTACTGGAATGAACATAGGAATGTAGTCCCTAAAAATATTCTATTGTTGGAATAACTCCAATAAGGCTTGAAAGGAGTAGAGTACAGCAGTTAGCTGGGGTCTAGAAGATTCGAAGGCATAACACTTACAAGATAGTCTGGGGAGATCATTGGGCCTCCAAGAATAATTTATGAAAACCAAATATACAGCCTTAAAATAGAATATGGATGGCTGGATAGATATTACAGTGATAGAGCACTTGACAGCATCCCATATGGCCACCCCTACACCACCACTGGAGCACAGCCCCCCCCCCCCCAAAAGCAAAAATATACAGACCCAAATACCCAGAGCATCCTCTTTAAAAGAAATGTCAAACAAATATATTAAAATATTTGTTGCAAAAATATTAATGGAGTTAATAATTCTAATGATATGGAGCCATCTCAGCACTTAGCAAGTGGCAGAATTCCTTTAGCCTCAAAGTTGTTTTGTAAGAGCTTGGGAACCCAGGGAAGCTAAAAAAGTATAAAATTCTCCTAGCAAGTAATCAAAACAATAACTACCTCATTAGATTTAAGCAGGTTTCATTTTCCACAGTAGTTTAATTTCTAGATTCATCTTGTAAACCTCAATGTACTGGAATGGAAGTTCTCATTTCCCATTGGGAAGCTAGTTTATCCTAAGATAATATTCATGATACTAATTTGTCTGTTTGGATTATGTAAGTTGTTATATAGAAAAAATAATTATGATAAAAATTGGTAATAAAACAAAGAAATGAAAAGAAGAACCAGGGATTGTATTCATGAGGACAGTCAGAATTCTTTCCCATAGAGGCTATATTGTATCCCTATAAAATGGGGGATTACATTAGATGGGGTTAACCTAATATCACCATTCCAGAGTCTTCAATGGACCTTTTCTGGAATGGCCTTGAGACTGTGATGTCCTGAGGGCAACAACCAAGGTATTGATTAGTGATACTCCGAACAGAAAAGTGTTGACTATAAAAGAGCTACTTCCCTTCCAGGGACTGGAATGGTAGCACAGCAGGTACAGCGTTTGCCTTGAATGCAGTCAATCAGAGTTCAATTCTTGGCATTTCATATGGTCCCCTAAACCTGCCAGGAGTTTCTGAGCACTTTCAGGTGTGGTCCCCAAACAAACAAACAAATAGAAAACTACTTCCACTGTTCTGTATATTTTATTTTGGCTAAAAGTGCTTCCAAGTGATATACATAAGATCTGGTGACCGTTCTCCCAGCTATTCTCAACAAATTGAGTGGGCAGTTTAATGCAAGGATTTGGGGATGTGTGGTCAGTCTCTGGAGATTACCATGCCACATGGTGGTGCTCAGAGCTTTCCAGACCTACAAATAGGATTTAGGAGGCCTCCAATGATGTATCAAAAGGATTGAAGAGAATCATGTGAAGCTAGGGAAACTTGGTCTGGCCCAAGCAAGGTAAGGGCATAACCCCCTGTGCTATCCCTCCAGCTCCTTGAGCTACAGATTAAACTAGAAATTTTTCTAAATGCTTTCACTTAGATTTTAAAGATGTTCTAACTTTTTGTTTGTTTGTTTGTTTGTTTGTTTTGGGTTTGGGTGTTTTTGGTGCTCAGGAATTGCATCTTGCTTTAGGGCCAGAGTGATAGTACAATAGGTAGGGAGTTTGACTTGCATGTGGTTGAGTCGTTTGATTCCCAGCATCCCATGTGGTCCTCTGAGCATGGCCAGGAGTAATTTATGGCAGGGCACAGAGGCCAGCAGGTGATGGCAGGGATCAAACATAAGACCTACACTGGGAAGTAAACCTAGACTAGTTATATGTAAGGCATTATCTCTCCAGACCCAAAGAAGACCTAACTTTTAGAAACCAAAAGTATTCCTTCATTTTAGCAATAGTAATGAGAACCAGGATATGTGCAAAACATTACACCTCCTGATAGATCCTGGGGCTACTTGTCTGAGAAGCTGGGAGAGGAAACACAGTTGCTGTAAAATGTATAACTAGAAATTACCCAAAGGACAAAGTGGCTCTGCAGAATTAAAATTTATCATGTTGTATTTTCTCTACCTGCCTCACAGTCTGTTGGACAATAGTGCAACTAGCTTCAAATGAATGTCAAGTGCAGTCTAAAGGGAAGAACAATTGGCATAATTCCGTGCCTCCTTCTACCTATGTAGGCATGGCATTGATGCAGCTACCCTGGAAGGGAAGTAGATACAAACATTTTGGCCCTTTGGCCTCATAACCGAGATTTGAATTTAGCTCTTTCCCCCAAGTTCATTAGACTGCCAGGGCGAGTCTGAGTGGTGTGCACCTTTGTTTGACAAGAAGACTCTGTTCTTTTCCTGTCACCACTACTGGGCAAAAAGAAAAATTTGAGAGCTAAAATTTTGAGTTCTGTTCTCAAAACTGCTCTTCTTTGAGTTTAAACTTTAGTCTGAGCTTTAGTTTGAAATACAATTCAGTAGAATTCTGCTGAAAACAAGGATAATACTTTGAGTGGTCTAATTCTTCATGGATTTATTGATGAAAATGACAGTGGAATTTTTTCTTAGGAATTTCTTAGAATTTTTTAGGATTTCTTGGGAATCAGATGGCTCCTGAGATTCCCCTGAGATTGTGAGATTAATTTAATTCAACTCAATAAGAAGGTACCCAGAGATTTGGTCAACCATTGTCCTACATTGTTTGTAAGGGTATTTCTAGATAGGGTCAATATTTCATTTGAACTGAATTTTTCTCTCTAATGTGTATGGAGTTCCTCTAAGCAATACCTAAAGGAACCTAAAAACCTAAAAGAATAAAGAGGGACTACTCCTGCCAGCTCAGGCATTGCTTTTCCAGTCACTGAATCTAAACTGAAAACATTGCTCTTGTTGAACCTGAATTTTTTAAAATTATAATTTAAACCATATCTTATCATAGATGTTAGGCCTTATACTGTAACTACTTCATTGACTCTGTAGGTCTTTGGGTTTCTCTATCACTATAATCACCTGGATGACTCCTTGTACATCTATCTATAAAATTCTCTGAGGAGAATCCTGACTAATATATATTTTGTTAATGAGAGTCTGGTCCTGCAATTACCAATACCTAAATATATTTAAACAACTTTGCGAGTGTCATTGGTAATGGGTAAATAGTACAGGCTGGAAGAAATTTTGAGGTCATAATACAAAAAGTAGGTGCTCAAGGTAATTTTGGGAGAGATCTCAGAAGGAAATAACAGAAAAGGTCATCTGGCTTTTGACAAATAAATTGGCCTAATTGTATTTTGGGTTTTTTTTGTGTGTGTGTGAAAGTACTTGAAAAAGATAAAATTGGGTATTCAGTAGAAATTTTTTGTTTAATTATTGAACACATGGATCACATTCTTTTTTTCTACTTATAGTCAAATGCAAAAAAAAAAAGATAAATTGAAGAAGGAATAAGGCAAGAATGAACTAAAATTGTAGATTGAGAAAACTTTCCATTATCCCATATTGGTCATTGGAAAACAGTGGAATATTTATTGTGATAAGAGTTCTAAGGGTGTGACTAAATAGCTATTTGATAAAGTGGTCATGAGCAGCACTCAGACACCTCAGAATAAAGCAAGAATAGAGACAATTTATCAGCAGAAGTGCTATCATCTGGGATTCAAAGACATGGGAGAAAATGGATGGTACTATTAGATTCTATAGGATCAAACCATTGAGCTAACATATATAACATACATTATTCTCATGGAGAAAACATAATGATCCTAAAATCAGTTCATGAATGGTCATAATTGCCTCTTTAGTTTTGAAGTATGAAGTCATTTCCTCAGTCCCAACAGGTCAGATGGCTTACATCCAGAGCCATGAGAATAGGCTGTACAGAACTTTGTGGGAAAGACCCCTTTGCAACAAGTAAAGATGGGGTCACTACTCCAGTGGATTTGGAAGACAGGATGTCAACATTAGAGGATTTACTTGTAATATATAATTGAATATGCCTTCTTGGATTTTGGGACTTGTTTGTTTCCCATTTATTCCCGTCCCATTGCTTTCCTTCTCTTTCCCATTTCTCTTTATAGTACCATTCTGTTTTGGGGAGACATAACTTGCCAAGTTTTAAAGTTGAAGAATTTTGCCTCAGAATAAGACATACTTACAGTCTCATCTAGTTATGATTTAGGTGGTATTTAGAAGAGCTTTAGAACTAATGTTAGAATTCATTATGATTTGGGGATGAAATTAAAATGTTGTACATGAGAAAAAAAGTAATAAATATGTAGAGCCAGAGATGGAATGCTATCAATTGAATTGTGTCCCTCCAAATTCATCTGTTACAGTCTTAACCTGTAACAGTCTTAACCTAAATCTGGCTACAACTGGAGATAGGACTTTAGGGGGTAATTCAAGTTAAATGAGTCCATAGAGGACATGCTCAAATCATAAAGGATTAGTGTTGGAAAATTGTATTCTATTATGAACAACTTTGTAAATTGTAGTGCTTTATAAAAAGTAAGTAAATAAATAAAATATTTACCTACTACCCTCCATAAAAGGGAGAATATTATCTTTTATAGCCCCACAATTTCAACCTTCTAAATAGAGGGGTTAAAAGAAAAAAAAACACAAAATTGATAAATGGCCTTATCAAATAAAAGAGTGATCTCTCCAAACAGTGGGGCCACAGCAAGAAGATAAATAGTTATTAAGCAGAAAAAAAGGAACTAAACCATCTGACATTTTAGCTGTTTAAAGTACCTGGTTTATAGCATTTAACATGGTAATCCAAATAGACCAGGTCACCCTAACCTTAGTGGGTGATTACAAAAGATAGAGATACATAAGCGGTGGGAAGGAAAGCAGGAAGTATGTATAGGAAAGAAAGGATGGAAGGAAGGGAGAAAGGGAAGGAAAGAGAGGAAAGGAAGAGAAACAAAAATAAATAAGAAACATTTTAGATCTCTTTCTGGTCAACTTTTACTATTGACCAATAAACACTTTTTCTTAGTCCGTTCTGTGCATAAGGCTTATGTATAGAAATGCATACAACTTGTTCTTTTCTCTAATGGAGACAAGTTTAGTGGAAGTAGTAAACCTTGGCTAAGTAGCTAAATGGTACTTCAATACAAAGGGTAGCAGATAATTTCTGAATGATGAGTTCAGAAAAGCAATGGCTTCTGGCAAGGGACGCTATCAGGAAAGATTTGTTGAGTGAGAAGAAATGTTCACAACTGTCTCAGGAAGCCAATCTTTTGTGGAGCTTTCAGTGTACCAGATAAATTAATGGGGTCAAATCCTTGGGTTAAGGCCACAGTACCACTCATGTTGCTATTCTCAGCATCTTTCACTGTGCTGCCAGTGAGGAGTGTCAGGTCTCTAGTTTCACGGACAACCAGGAGCCATGACTTTTAATGAAACTCAACTGCCACTGACACATGGGAGTTGTTCATGGAAAATGACTAAGGTTAATGCCATTCTGTCTTTGAGCACAAGAAATAACAGCTCTCGGTCACCTGCCACTGCACCATCCTCCTTGTTGGACCTGGTACAACTCCTGCCTCTTGATCATCTAAGCAACTTAGTGGTTGTTGTTCTTGAACTACTGCTGTCCTATTAGTGAACTGTATTAGTATCTGAATCCTTTCCAGATAATATACTGTATAAATGCACAAAAGTGGATAAAGACCCTGCTCTACAGCCTAATTGTATCCACCTTTTTCCACAATTATTTTGTTTATTAATACTTTTTATTTTGACCAAAATGGATTACAAATCATTCACAGTAGTATTTTAGGTACATAGTGACATTGAATCAGGGGCATTCCTACCAGCAATGTTGTCCTCCCTCCACCCCTATTCCCAGCATGCAGCCCATATCGCCCCTCCTTTGCCCACCCCACCCCCCAGCTGCTAGTATCAGTTTTTTCTTAAATCATCTGTGGAGCATCATCATAATGAAAGGGGAAAATTCATTACTTTTGCTCCATTGTCTGGACTAAAACTATTCTTGAGATACCTCCACAAATACATGACCTCTTGGGATCATGGCTCCAAATCTCAATTCATACCATGGCCTCTATTCTTATATAACAAAGTCCTTTCATCCAAACTAATGTCCTGCAGGATTTTTATTGACTGAAGTCATACTCATAGGTCCAGATGTGATTAGAACCTATATTTCCTGATTCTCAGTCTCTTAGTCAGTGTATCCCACCCTATAAACATCTTTACTTAGTGTGGGTAAGGACTCTGGTTGAATTTTTGTTTATTTGTTTTTGGGTATGCTCAGTGGTGTTCAGGGCTCACTCTTGACTCTACACTCAAGGATCACTCTTGGAAATACATAGGGGACTGTTTAGGTGGCCAAAGATTGAACCTGGGTCAGCTACATGCAAATCAAGCATCCTACCCACAATATTATCTCTCTATTTCTTTCCCAAAAAAGAATCCAAAAACACTGGGAAGATAATGGTAATTGTCTTTCAACAAAATGTCAGTGGAAACTATTGGCACCTCAAACTGGATACTTGGAAGAGAGTTAAAGAAAGAAATGATTCACTAAGGTATGAGAAGGGTTCAGAGAGATATAATTAGGTGAGCATAGATAAATGTGTTTTAGAGAATAATACTAAAAATATTTGCCTAAACCCACAGATAATACTGAAGGATTCTACCTTCAGTAGAGAAATGAAGCTAACTAATCCTTAAACAGCCCAACAGCAGTAGAACCTGGGAAAAATACACCCTGACTTTGTCCTCCCCTAAACTGATCTTCCTCTGGTACTTCAGTTGTCAATTCTCAGCAGCCAGAATATCAAGGAAGGTATATATTTATATTGCTTTTGGGGCCACAACCTGTGACACTCATGGGTTACTCCTGGCTATGCAGTCAGAAATTGTTCCTGGCTTGGGGTACCATATGGGGCCGGGGAATCAAATGGCAGTTCATCCTAGGTTAGCACATGCAAGGCAAACGCCTACTGCTTGCGCCACTGCTTCAGCCCTAGGGCCTTGATATTCTTCTCACAGTCTCCTCTAGTGATACAGGCAAAGGAGTGTGGGGTGGAGGTTGGGAGGAGCCTGGGTCTGGAGGGATTATAATTCTTCAACACAGCAGATTAGAAAATAGTCACTTCTCTGTGGCAGTGCTTAGTTAAGTGCTGCCATTAACTTTAAAATGAATGAGTGAATAAATTAATACTTAGTTGTAGTTTCATGTTAACTAGATCCTTCTCTAAACTACATTGACCAAGTGTTATCTCTTCATTCTAGTTGGTCAATGACTATTCGGTGTGGCTCTTTATTGTCCCCTGCCCTATCCACTAAGAGTTTGCTGGGCTCAGTGAGACATGCAGGGACAGCACAGATAAAAGCTTAGCTCTGCAAATTTGACATTTCTTCATTTAATAGGCTCTGAGAGACCTCCCATAACATCTCCTTTTCTGTTTTGATGCCATTTGCCTAGCCCACCCCCCACTTAGGGGTATGACTCTTCTCGTGGTATTTGGTAGTACTATTCATGGTCACACACACCCTTACTCAGGAAGTATTGATTTTTATAGCTTCCTAGTACGCATACTAAACAGCCTTACCCACACAGTTCCTCTTTTTCCTCCCTTCTTGCCACAGCCCCTTGGACTTTAGATCTGGTAGATAAGACTGTGAATCTCTGGAATGGAGCTTGTGAATCTAACAACTTTATTAAGAATAATAAACTCTCAGTGAATATATGCCAAAAAAAACCCCACCTCAGATGCTCCGTTTTATTGGTGTTTCAACTTCCTTGTCTCCCCAAAACATAATGGTCTTTTCTGAACATACTAGACAGCATAATTTAAAAAATACTCAGGGGACCTAAGAGATAGTAAAGTGGTTAAAGTGCTTGCTTGCCTTACAAGCTCCCAATCCTGCTTCAATTTTTTTTTGTACCACATGTGGTCACCCAAACACTGCCAAGGATAATTTCTTTCTTTCTTTCTTTTTTTTTGTTTTTGTTTTTGGGCAACACCTGGCAGTGCTCAGGGGTTACTCCTGGCTGTCTGCTCAGAAATAGCACCTGGCAGGCACGGGGGACCATATGGGACACCGGGACTCGACCCAACCAACTTTGGTCCTAGATAGGCTGCTTGCAAGGCAAACACCGCTGTGCTAGCTCTCCGGGCCCCAAGGATAATTTCTGAGCACAGATGCATGAGTAAATCTTGGGCATAGTCAGTTGTGGCCCAACCTCCCTCCGTCAAAAAAAAAATAAATAAAACTACCATAAAATTACACAGTCAGCCTGGTAATCTATCTTATGCTCAAACCATGTCTCATCTTCTACCAAGACTTAATTTATTTATGGAATTATCTTTTTTTTTGTTGTTCTTAAAGACTCCAATGTTGTGTCATTTGGACTGAGTCTCAGACAATAGAGATAAAAGTGTTGGTTGGTGCTAAAAGTTGACCATTGATTTCCTAAATGCTCCTTTTTAAAGCCACTAATCTTTGCATTATAAAACAATAGATTTGTTCCAAGTTTTTCTTTTTTTTTTTAAATTTTTGGGTCACGCTCGGCAGCACTCCAGGGTTACTCCTGGCTCTACACTCAAAAATTGCCCCTGGCAGGCACAGGGGACCAAATGGGTTGCTGGGATTCGAACCATTGTCTTTCTGCATGCAAGGCAAATGCCTTACCTCCATGCTATTTTTCCTGCCCCCAAGATTTTATTTCTATGTGAAATCTTTCGTGCATAGTAATATATTGATATATATACATAAGTATGTATATAAATTTGTGCTTCTATAAAACTATATATTGTATAAATATGTAATATATAGAACATATATGGTAACAGATGATCATATCTATATGCATTATAATGTAGTATCATAATATCATTCATCTTTAAACTGTACTTATTATTATACAAAGGCTTTCTCACTGAAAGAACTGGAGAAGACTTAGAGATTAATTCAACTCATAAGGAAACTGTGTCCCTCACAGGACAACCAGTATTTGCCACAAGTCATCCTAGTGGGTATCGTGACATTGAGATATAAACAGAGTCCCTGAGATTTTTGGTCCTGTGCTCTTTGTTGTTACAAACTGCCGATTGCACAACCACCCGATTCAACATGTAAAGAGAACTGGACTTCCTCAGATTTCCTATGTCTCACATGGGCTTTATCATCTCCCTGTTGAAAGAGCACATCCTCCGAGTCAGTCTTGACCATTCCTTGTATTCCATCAATATTTTTTCAGAGGAACCTCTGGGCTGATGTCCATTAAGGAGAGTTGAAATGGAAGCGTAGAGTTCTCCACCTGACCTGATCTTGTAGTCCTCAATCCAGGAAATTCTTATTGTACTTCCTCTAAATATTGACAGCTTACAGGAAAGGAATGCTAGACATACTATGGTCTTTGACAAACATTGAATTATATGTGTTCTCCTTTAAAATTCTTCCTGGTTTTTAAAGGATAAGCCTTTGAGAAATATTTTTTTCAAGTATGTAGAAGCTTTACTCAATAATTTTTCGATGAAAATTTTCACCTATTTTTTTGTTCCCTACTGGATTTCTAAAAAGTGTTCAGATTATATAGAAATGTTACAGGATAAGACAGTTCTACTTATATAATAATGAAAGTGTAAAACAGGAAATTGCAGTAAAATGGAAAATGACAATAACAATTCTGTGACTCTGTATAAAAGTCAACATAACTATTGCCTCTTTATGCTTTAAATAAAAAATTAATAATTTATATATAATACGAGAAGGCAGGGGAAGAGGGGGAAAACATACTCAGTAACAGATTTCTCTTATTTAAAAAAGAAGCTCTATTTTCTTGGAGAAAAGAAAATTTACTATTGAATTGCTTTGAAATATAGTGCTAATTTTTTCTCTTTATAAAAGTAATTCATGCTCTTTGTAGAAGATTTAGAACAGCTCAGTATAATGAATACCATCCATAACCTACAACTCAAATATAACTTCTAATATATTTGTATGTTTGTATTTTCCCTAGTCTTTTATTAAAAATATTTGTATCATATAGCTTATACTCTCTGCATTATATTTTCATCATATATTATCATTATAATTTCCACTAAACCATAACCTTTTATATGTAGTATTGGATTTTAAGGCCACTTTTCACATGATATTCTATATGGGCAGGGAAGGGGGAGGATTTTAAAAAATAGAAGGAACAATGAAACATTCTTGTCAATTTTTTAAATAGACATGCAATAAAAAAAAACTGTACAGTATGATTCAAGTGACAGCTGGTAAACTCTTAGGTCACACAGCATTAAAATGTAAATCAGGGGAGATGTTTTTCACAGGCATTCATCTTACATAGTGGAGTGTTTTTTTAAACTTTTTATTTAAACACTGTGATTACAAACATGACTATGTTGGTTTTAGTCACAAAAAGAACACACCTCTTCACCTGTGCAACATTCCCACCACCAATATAGTGGAAATTTTTAACTATTGGGAGCCCAACATGATTCAAGACAAGGTTGGAAACTGAAAAGGGAAAGAAAGTCCACACTTTCCTTAGTGTCCCTTTTCTAATATAATTTTCAAGAGGGGAATTTCAGGATCAAGGATGCTATAATCTGGATTGGGAGATAACCAAAGTACCAGCTATACATGAGTAGTCTATAAAGTACAAAAATAGGGGTGATTATGCTATCACTCAGCTACATGGAACAATAAAGTCACCATTTATTGCAATCTGGATATAACTGGATATAACTGGTCATGCTAAGCAAAATGAGTTACAAGGAGAAGAACAAGTAGAAATGATCTTGTTCTTATGTGGTATATGAAGTAATAAAACAAGGGGACAGGTGCTGTCCAGTGAAAGCGAACCCCTTAGGTTCTAACCACAGGAATTGAGGTTTCCTAAGCAGCAGGCAGGAGTGGGTTTAAGGTTTGCTCTAAACCACTGTATGTTTTCTTCAGACCCTGGTTGTTGAAATTTATGGAAAACTGACTCACAATTCACTCTAAATTTTAGTTTTCTCTCTATAACAAAAAAAGGTTCTCAGTGCTGATTTTATACTTTAAACTTTACCTGGTAACTTGCTAGAACTCTGATTAGTGGTGGACAGAACATTTGTTTGCAGGCTGAGCCATGAAAGAAAATCGTCCTGAAAAGTGAATATTGATAAATACTGGAAGAAAGTAAGCCAGTGTGTAGCCCAGCAGTTAGGGTACATACAGGCTAGTCTGGTACCTGATGCAAGTTTGATCCCTCATAACACATAGACCCCTAAGCATCACTAAATGCAACCATGGAGAGCCTCAATCACCACTAGGTGTAGCACTAGAAGCTTTTGGGTCATTCTCAAGTTTTTGGTTTTTGGGTCACACTGGGCCACGCTCAGGGGTTACTCTTGGCTCTATGTTCAGAAATCACTCCTGGCAGGCTCAGGGGACCATATGGGATGCCAGGATTCGAACCACTGACCTTCTGCATGCAAGGCAAACACCTTACCTCCATGCTATCTCTCCGGCCCCATAATTCTCAAGTTTTTATTTGGGTAATCTATGTACCACCAAGTCTAAACTGTACCACTAAGTCCTTATATTGAACTGCTAATTTGGTTGACCTAGAATTTCTAATTGGATACCAGGCACCCTTTAAATAAATGGGAGGATTTTCACATTTCCAATTTCTCTTTTCCACAATAAAAATATTGGAAGAGATAGTGGGAATCCTGAGATAACAGAAGTCCCAAAGGGGCTAGATTGATTGTTGTGATTCAAGAAATATTATTGGAGGAAAGGAACCAAGAAACAATTTATTATGTTCCAGTTTATTTGTCCATTATTTTAAATTTTATACATGATGAAGGAATGTCAGCAAGACAGCAACTCCAAGATACTTTGTGCGTACAGCAATGAGAAAATAATTTTCCCCAAACATTGCACAGCCCTGTTGAGTCAATACAACATGCATGCAGTGATATTGATAATCATATGCCTGTCCTAAATTTTGCAGTAGCTTTGGTCTCTAATAAACATGAGTTCTACAGTTCATTGTGAGAAGGCTAACATATTAGCATAGGCAACAGAGGTGTAAAACCCAAAAGGTTACCAGACCCAAAACAAAATGAAAGGAAAAAACAGAAAAGTTATATATTTTATTTAAGGTAAGAATAAAAGCAATTTTGTAATGTTTGTTTAAAATAAACATTTATCACAAGTATTTATTATAAACCATGATTCATAAATATGGATTCTTTGTAAAAGAAAAAAAGAAATCCGTGAAAGGAAATAATTATTTTGATATGTAGCCTGATCTGTTAGAATTGCACTTCCATTTAGAAGTGAAATGCCAAACAAGTATTGTAATATAAGGTGCACCTTGAATACATACATACACTCATAACTTCACCCCTACAGAGAGCTAACAATATCCCTTTGTTATTATTTTCCTGTCTATTTGCCTTTTATTTCTTCCAGTTATTTCAGAGAAATGCATCAATTTGAGCCAGTACAGTATCTAACCACCCATTTAAACAAAACCTGGCCAGAGTCTTACTAAATTAAATTAAATTTAGTCATCTATATTTGTAACCCTTTAAACAAACAAGAAAGTAGCCATGCTAAGTGCATATATAGACTGGCCAACTCTTCCTAACTTATTAAGTCTCAGACTTAAGCCTTAAAGCTGTGGAACTGCCTTTAGACCCAGGCACTCTAGCATGGTGGGACACCTGACATATTTCATAAACACAAACGAGATCAAGATAGAAGATAGTGAAAATGAAAGGACATTATTTCCAATATCCACCCAGCAGTAAATATTACTTTTCTGGTCATGTAGAGGACTCTGGAACTTCTACTACAACTTATTTTATTATGCTCTACATAAAATGATATGTTAATCATTATATGGATTTTTATTGTCTCAGAGAAGGCTGGATTACATCCAGCAGTCACGGTGCTCAAGAGTTTTTCAGGGTCGGAGAGATAGCATGGAAGTAAGGCGTTTGCCTTGCATGCAGAAGGGCAGTGGTTTGAATCCCGGCATCCAGTATGGTCTCCCGAGCCTGCCAGGAGCAATTTCTGAGTATACCGCCAGGAGTAACCCCTGAGCACTGCCTGGTATGACCCAAAACAAACAAACAAAAGTCTTTCACTCTGAGTGAGGATGAGGCAGATACCAGATGAATAGCACCCTTTTCCTAGTCAGACCATACGTAGGATTTCTGATTTCTAGCCTGACCTTCATTAGTGGTCATTGATAGGTTCTTTGTAACAGGTATGCCAGGTTTTTGATCTGGCTATTTTTTTATTTAAAATGTGATAGCACAGAGACTTATATAGCACTGACAATTTGAACTTTGCCCATTATAATCATAGATATTTCACTTTGTCCTCTATCACACTCGGTCTCTAAACCATAGTCCTTTAAAAAGAATTGTTCCTAATGAGTGGTAGTACAGGTAATTCAATGGCAATTCGATTTTATCACTGTAATTTGTTGCTTAGTCTCCTTTATTTCATTTCATTCTACTTGTTTTTTACTTATACGTACATGAAGGTTATAATAAATTCTACTCCAAAGAGATCTGTAGATCCAGGATCCTTTATCTGAAATTCTGAAACTCAAAAAGTTCTGAAACTGAAAATTCTTTTTATAAATTTGTGACAAATTCATTTGTAAGCCAAACTGATTTGAAACTTTAGAGTCTATTTGCATGTTGATGTGTCTCATTCAATGCTATAGATGTATCAATAAATTTTATTTCAGGGTGGGAAAATGATCTGGATATACACAAATATATTTTGTGACCTTTCTACATTCCAAAATATTTCCAGTTTTGAAATAGAGCCACTGTCAGGACTTCCAGATACTTTCTTGCCTGAAACTCTCCCTTTGCAGATTTTTCAAGTGCCTCCAACTAAAGAAGTTGATGTTGTCAGTAATAGGAGCTGCTCTCAAGTCCCCACCTCATACCTCACTTGACTCTACATATGCACATAGACCTGTATGTGTGGTCATTTATAGCACAGGAACTGTTTTTAACCTTCGGAAGATCAATGCAAATTACTTTCTGACTTTCCTTTTACTCTGCCAGAATGTTCCATAAGAATTCATCTAACTTATTCTTTATGAGAACATGCATATATCCCAGAGTGTGGCCATACTGGACTATGATCAATTGCTCTGTTGTGGACAGGCACACTATTCGTAGTGTTTTGCTTTTGGGGATCAAATATCACTGATTGTTGAAGAACAAATCGTTTACAAAGTTTTTTATTTTATAAATGTTATATTGGTTTGCAAAGAGACCTTCTCTTCCATTTTTAGATAGAAATATTGAGAAGAAAATTAAAGGGAGGGAGGGAGGGAAGAAGGGAAGGAAGGAATGAAGGGAGGGAGGGAAGGGAGGGAGGAAGGGAAGAAGGGAAGGAAGGAATGGAGGGAGGGAGGGAGGGAGGGAGGGAGGGAAGGGAGAGAGGGAAGGGAGGGAGGAAGGGAGGAAGGAAGGGAGGAAGGAAGGGAGGGAGGAAGGGAGGAAGGAAGGAAGGGAGTGAGGGAATGAGGGAGGAAGGAAGGGAGTGAGGGAGGGAGTGAGGGAGGAAGGGAGGGAGGGAGGAAGGAAGGGAGTGAGGGAGGGAGTGAGGGAGGAAGGGAGGAAGGGAGGGAGAGAGAGAAGGAGGGAGGGAGGGAGGGAGTGAGGGAGGGAGTGAGGGAGGAAGGGAGGGAGGGAGTGAGGGAGGGAGTGAGGGAGGGAGGGAGGGAGGGAGGGAGGGAGGGAGGAAGGGAGGGAGGGAGGGAGTGAGGGAGGGAGGGAGAAAGTTAGAGGTAAAGTGCATGCCTCATTTGCTCAAGGCCCTGAATTCAACTCTCATCATTACCTACACATTAATAAAGGAGGCTAGAGGCAGTATACTGGCTTTCTTGTCTCTGAAGCTTTGTTTGCACTGATGTGGTTGGCACAGGTTCCTGCCACAATGCCATGCTGCTTAATAATAGACCCTGGGAGGTCTCCTTGTAGGCTTTTAGAAATCTCTCTTCCCTAACCAGAGCAAGTCAGATTTCCTTAACCTCTCAAGAGGTCCCACATCTGAATGGGGCAGCAAACAAAGAGGATGTGGCTCCAGGGGCTAGAAGATGAGGCCTACACAGGATGAATATGTTCAAAGACAATGAGGTCTGCTGGCTCCTTAATGGACAGGCCACTTCATGGAATTTCAATAAATAATTTAACCCTGGCTCCAGTTTCAGCCTCAGGGTTCACTTTCAGCACCAGGCAGCCATTGTTATTTGCAAGCAGGTTTCTACTACACACAGAGTGGGAAAATATGACTGAGATTCACTGACATTTTTATAATGCAGTAGGGCTAGATTACTTTGTGCAAGAGTAGAGTGTTTTATTTTTTTTTAAAAAGGGTTATATAAAATCCAGAAGTTTAAAGGTTTACTTTTTAAAAAGTACTTTATTTAAGCATCATTATTACAAAGTTTTTACGATTGAGTTTCAGTCTACAATATACACCAGCATTCACTAATGCACATTTTATGTCACAATGTCCTCAGTTTCCCTCTCATCCTTTCCCTGCCTGCCTCTGGGGCAGCCATTTTGCTTCTTTCTCTCTGTCTCTCTGTCACTCTCTCTCCTAGTTGACACTGTGGTTTGTACTGTTGTTAATGAAGCAGTACCACTGATAGCATTTTATCCCCTTCAGCACCCAGCTCTTGTCCAACATCATCAGTTCCAACTATCACTGTCATAGACCTTTCTCTACCCTAACTGCACTCACTACTCTTTGTGGCAAACTTCCTACTATGGACTGGCCCTCCTGGCCCTCATCTCTATTGTCTCTGGATATTATTACCATACTGAGATAAATCCTCACAGGGATAGGGGACTCATATCTGGAAACAAAGTTGATGGATGCAGAAAATAATTCACACCAAACTGCGCAGATGAAACAGGTCCAGGAATTTCCACCACAAGCATGCAAGCAACCAACAGCCAAAATCTCCTTGAGATGCAGTCTTTATTGGGAAGAGTATGATTAATCCCATGGGTTCAGGACAGGTTGGGGTACAAATTCTATCGGACAGATGTCCCACACACATGTGGGACAAACATATGCAAAGAAACCACCTCTGATTTGGGTGAAAACTGGTTATTCCAACACCATCCTATCTTTTATTTTTCTTATATCTCACAAATAAGATGATTCTATGTCTATCCCTCTCTTTCCGACTCATTTCATTTAGTATAATACTCTACATAGCATTCCATGTATATACACTGGTACTCTTTGGGAATCCTGGACATGAGTGCAAGAACTCTTTGGCTCTGGGGACTTCTCAGCAATGGTGTCCTTGACTATTGGCTCTTTATGGAATTTTTCTTCCCAGGTCTCTAGGACTTATGCTGTCTCTATTAAAATTATTATAGAGTTATATCATAGTCTGTTTGCTTATTTTGAAGATGTTTTCATCTTCTATTAGTTTATTTTAATGCTCTTTTACAATCTCTCTGTTATAGGAAGGTATTATGTAGCTCATCGTCCAGCTCATTTATTCTATCCTCTGCAGCTATTATTCTGTTGGTGAGCCCTTATGGTGAGTTTTTAATGTTGCCCACCAAGTTTTTCAGTTTTGTAATTTCTGTTTTCAGTTTTTTTTATTTCTACTCTCATATCCTCTTGAGTCTTATTGGATGTTCATTTGGTTTCTTTTATGGTTTCTTTGAGTTCTTTGAACATCCTCAGCATTTCCTCTCTAAAGTCCTTATCAAATGCTGTATATGTGACTGGTACTAGTTGAGTCTTCATATCCATCATCTTCATTCACTAAGCATGGTGGAGTTCTGTGTTGTTTTCCCATTGTGACCTTTGCAGTGTGGTGGTATTTTTTATGTGTTGTCCTGGGGATCATTGACTAGAAGAAATCTTGCTACAGAGCTGAGTGGTTTCACAGTGCCCTGATCCTGCCTCTTCTGCATCATGCCTGCTCCCCTTTACCCCTTAGCGATCCTTTCTTATGGTGTGCTGTTCCTGTCTCTTCCACATCATAAGCCGGACTCTCCGTCTATCTCACTGCAAATGCCTCTTCCAGAGCACTGGTCCCACCTCTCTGAAGGTATACTTTTTTTTAAGACATTGCTTTATTTAAAAACAAAATATTACGTAGTTAATCAGAATATATTTATTTCCAAGTAAATGGGAGTGAAACTATTTTTTTAAAAGAAAGAAGTGAAAGAAGGAAAAGAAAATGAAACAAAAAGTATGGCAAAAAGAATCTCACAATGAAGTCATTAAGTCCTTGTCAGAAGGTTTACTAGGCTCTTGCTGCTATTTGATCTTTCTGTTACTTCTTTTGTTTCTGAATATTTGGTGGCTTCAAACACACACTGGCATCTAAATCGGTGTGTTCCTTTTGGAATAACAGTATTAAAGCTTTGAAAGTTGTTGCATGGTCCAGGAATTACATCCAATCACTCTGACTGATACTGTGGCTTTTGTTGGGTGTGGTTTTATCTACTAGGTCTTCCTGAATATAAGAAAGCTGGGAGAAGAATGCCTGCACTCAAATAAAAAATGTCCTGGTGATAACAGTCTATTCACCATATACCTGTAGTTTGGTCTGTCTGGTGTCTCTGCAGAGAATCATAGTTGAGTGGTGAGGCTGGGACATTGGTGAAGCTACAATTGTAGATGGTTGATTGGTGTAGCTGGCATGGCTTTAGCAGGGTGTGGTCTTGGCCTGCCTTCTTATCACCAGACAACCAGCTTTCAGTTATATGGCTGGTTTACATCTCTTTTAATAATAGATTGAGTCTATGGAGCTGGATGGATGCAGACATGGTGACTGTGTTCGTGGTGTACATTTTTAAGAGAAAAAGGAAAAACTGAATTTTCTCTGACCTAGTGCAGAGTTTATGAAGGTCTTTGCATTGTTGTGATCTTATTCCAAAATTTAGAAGTCCAGTTCTTTCAAACATTATCTGCTATTACAAAAACTATCATCTTTAAATCATCTAGGCATCACGTTTGAAATGTAGACCAATAAGTCTGAGAAACAATATTTCTATGAAGTAACTAGGTGATATTGATATTGCTGGTTCATGGGCCTAACATTGAGTAGAAAACCAAGACTTTATTCTTAGCAAGAAATCTCTTGATGAGAGTTAGTGATACTGGGCTTATGTTCAATTTCTAAAGTAGAGAGGGAGCTATATAGTAGAAAATAAATTAACTACAAATTAAATCTTCAGAGAAAATGGATTTGGGGGGGGCACTGAATTGAAGTCCTATTGTGCCTCATTTTTGTTAGCAGTTGGATCTGCATTATCTCTTTGACCCTCAGAGAATGTGTACAGCAAATTAGCAGTTGTTATTCTCAGATTCAGGTGAAGAACAGAGTTTTGAAGACGTGTATAGTCATTTTTTTCTCTAGGTGAAAAAATTGAGAGAAGAAATGACTTTCTCAAAACTAGTGACAAAATTGCAAATTGCATGAAAACAAAATTTTTGTTGGCCACATATTCTATGTACGTACATTAGATTTGTGAATAAGGCTCTTTTTCTCTCTATCTCTACACTTTAGCTTTGAGACTATGGTCTTTGCATTTAAACTACAGACAATGATCTTGAAAAATTTAAATGCATATTTCTGATCCTGACCTAAGTCAGAGGACTAAAGAGATAAGATCAAAACAGAGTCTGTTTTAGTACTTACTAGATAAAAGCCTTCTTTAAAAAGACAGCAAGAGTAAATGTGGAGAACACAGGAGGAAATTATGCTTCTCCTTTTAACTTTACTTTCTGTCTTCTGCTTCTTCAGAAGACCATTACTCTCTAATGTGGAAGTGTTCACAGATCTCGATTTAAAGGAGATATTATAAATAAAATATGTATTTTATTTTATACACTGATACTGACATTCTTTCCCATGGGGAATTTTTTTTCGATCACACTCGCGACATCTTTTTCCAGTATTTGAGAGATGAAACTCTTTAATTTTGAGATTCTATGCAAAGATCATCTAAAAGTTGACTCTCACATTAGACAAAATCCAGAGGTTAATTTCTATTAAAATCTTTGAAGGTCATAACTTAACATTATCTATCCTAAAAATAGTTCAACAATAGCAGGCTTCCTTCCTGAGATAACCATTGTGACTTTGCCTTGGCTTTCGCTTACCATGGGAGAAATGGTTTGTGGAGAAGGGGAAGTTAGGGGTCTAGGAGACATGTTCATAGAACAATTTTTTAACAAACAGATGCACTACTTTTGGTGGTACCTTCAAACAAATTGGAACACAAAGAATAATCATTGATGACTATATGGTCATAGAAAGTTCTGCGTCATACCTCTGAAAGGAGAAATCTTTGTTAGATTTGTAAACATAGAATCATCATTTCCTCTGCTGAACCAGATGGCTGCCTTCAGGGATCCTCCCAGGTGATCCATTACTAAAGTTCAGAAGACTAAATGTTTTTTGATGCTGATGGACTCTAGTTACCCAAGAGCATCAAACTGAATTTTGAGACTTGCAGAGACTATCTGATAGAGGGACAGCTCCTGGACCTCACTTATTTTACAGTCTTCTTTTTTGCTGTTGTTTATTTGTTTGATTGTTTCGTGGATATACCTCGCTGTTCTCAGGGCTTACTCTTGGTTCTATGCTCAGGAGTCATTCCAGGAAGACTTCTGGGGGAGCATATGCAGTTACAAAGGTTAAACCTGGCCCAGCTGTATGCTAGGCGAACACTTGACCCCTTATACTATTTCTTCAGCCCCTACTGAAGTCACTTGGGGGTAAGTTTTCTATCTTTGGATTGGCCAATTTTAGTTTTTTTCTCCTAAGCAAACAATGAAGAATTTTCATGACAGCACTTTATATGTCAGAGTCAATTTTGTGTGTGTGTGTGTGTGTGTGTGTGTGTGTGTGTGTGTGTGTGTGTGTGTGTGTGTGTGTGTGTGACAACCAGAGTTGCTCAGGGGAAACTCCTGGCTCTATACTCAGGAATCACTCCTAGTGGTACTTGGGAGACCAAGTGGATTGCCAAGGATCTAAACTGGGTCAACTGTGTACAAGCAAACACTAAACCTGCTGTATATCTCCAGTCCAACAGAGTCACTTCTAACTTCTTTATACCTGATAAACATTGCTGTATAAGGGGACAAAGGGACAAACAGAAAATTCAGAGTTAGCTAGCAGATGAGGGTGAAAAAGGCATCCCCTGAGGCACATTGATTTTGTAGAACATCTGGGTTTCGCACACAGAGGTTCCGACTGCCACTGTTGGATAGAAAGTCATGTGAACAACTGCTATTTTTGTAACAGGAGAACTTGTATAAAGAATATATGGTAGGTTTGGGGAAAATTCCCTTTCTAGAGAGAAGCACATACAACATTTCAAGCCATGGTTTCCTGGGTGATGGCCTGGACTATTGTGTGTGTGCTAGAACTACTGACGTACATTTATTTTTAATTTATGAAAGTGAAATAAATAACACAATTCCTTCCCTGTGTTGGTTTACAGATTACAGAAAAAAAAGACTCCTTTAGGGCCACAGGGATTACAGTCAAGCAGACTTCACTCAATTACATCTCAGCCTGAACTTGAACATATGTCTCTACCAAGAGCCAGCTGAGTTAAAAATATTTTTAAGGCAAGCAAAAATGAAATCAGGTCTCCTTGAGACAACCCTGGCTTGGTTTCTGTATCTGTAGCCAGAGACTGTTTTTGAAAAGCCTCCTTTTGGCCCAGGGATATAACTCACATGATGGTGTTGAATTCAATCCACAACTCCCCACTACCATTTCCTTTCACCTTTTAGCACCTCAGCCCTGGTAACCTTGAGCCCTTAAGCACCACTCAGGAGACTCTCCTTCTAAAATAAAATAAAAACTCCTGATCAATGCACTATCTCAATCTGATTATAAAATCTACCCCCATGATGTTGCAGTTGTAGGTAACTCTTAGGCATTCCACTGAGCACATCTGAAAAATAAGAGGGCTGAATAAAACTAGAAGGATCTGAATAGGGTGAGGCTGGGCAGTTTGTTGAAAAGAAATTTCTTCAATGCTATTCAAAGTAGTGTTGATTCAAAATCTGGCATCCCATATGGTCCCCCTAGCTTGCCGGGAGTGATTTCTGAGCACAGAGCTAGGAGTAATCCCTAAGCGATGCTGGGTGTGCCCCCCAAACAAACAAACAAACAAAACAAAAAATAGAACAAAACAAAAACACACACAGGCAAAACAAAGTAGTGCTGGAATACAGGAAGTTGTATGAGAAGTCCTGTCCTGGCAGGTAGTCACGGGTAGTTCTTGCTTTATGTCTTCATTTCCCCAACAATCTATATAGTGCTGGCAACCAGGTTCACCTGTCTGCCTTTCTCACTACCTTTTCAGGATACAACACCAGCCTGCAAGATCCTTCATTCTCTCAGTAGACGTTTATGAACCTGTTACCTGAGCCAAATGTGGTACAGGGAACTGTATGGTGAACTTGTCCAGGGACTGGCTCACAGAGTCTCTGCTTCATCTGTCATAGTTCATAGATACAAGTGAAAGATTTTTATCATACCACCCCTTCTAGCCACACAGGGGAAATGTTTAGTGTGCCTGATCTTTTGAGATCATCTCTTCTAATACACATATTTTATATTGAGCAAATATAAAGTCCAGGAAGAAGAAAATTACATGCTTCAAATCACACAATTTTTTTGGCCAACATTAGTCTTAGAACAAAGAACTTGTTTATTTCCAAAGATATTATTATAATTTTAATTTTTATTGTTTTAGAGACTCTTTATGATGCCCATTGTCGACTAGGGTCATACCTGGTAGTGCCAGGGGAAGGGAGATTACATTGTACTGAACCCTTGTATATATAAATACAAAGCTTGTGTACTACCACTTGCCTTTAAAAAATTAATTGTAGTTTAGATAACAGGTTTACAATAGTACTATGCTAATTGTCTATATTTTCAATTTAATTATTATGGTTTGGGTCACATGTTTACAATAGTGTTAACATTTATGGTTTTTACAGACACAGTTACTTCATTTTAACCACTATCAAAGTAGCCAAAATTTTCTATCAATATCCTATGTTACCTCTTCATCTTACTGGAAATTCTCAGTGCTCTAATCTAGAGTCAAGGATTTTTCATCATTTGATAACTTCCATTCTTTTTTCTTGTTTTATATAACACAATTGAGTGAGATCATTCCATTGTTGTCCTTCTCCCTCTCACTTATTTCATTTAACTTCATGCTTTCCAATTCCACTGAAAATTACATTGAAATTGCACCATGATTTCATTGTTTCTTAAGGTCTCACAATATTTATTGTGCGTATATGTCACAACTTTTATATCCATTAATGAGTGCTGCATTTCCAGCCAGCCCTGAAATAATTTTAAGTAGATGATTTAAAATGAAAATGAAAGCAGTTTTCTGGTAAAAAGCATTATTTTTTTCCCCCTGAAGTTCAGTCAGTTCTTGTGAGTTGGTAGATGCCAAATTTACTGGATTTGACAAATGCTAGAGCAGATAAAGGCACACATGCCTGGTTTTAAAATTCCAGGAAATTGCTATTGTCCTTCCTTGGTTCTTTACTCATCTATTGGTAGATACCTGAAGCAATAACTCTAGGTCTTCGTTCCTTCTGCTCCCATCTGGACCTGTAACTCTCAAAAAACTCTTTAGAGTTTTTGTTTATATGTATATGCTCAGAGTTGACTTTTCATAAATGGAAGTGGGAAGACAATAACAATGACTAAGGGTGGTCAAGGGATTAGAGACACAGGATGAAAGAATTAGTAGGTATAGGAAACATAAGGCCCCCAGAAGATAGGCTTTTAATTGCTTTGTGACTTTTTCTATGGTTGGACTGGCCTTCTCAGAATGAGGGAGAAAGAGAATTGGAGATATGCTTTTTGGGTTTCTCTGATCCAACATGGATGACAAAGACCAACTGCTTGTGGTTTCTCCTAACAGTCATGATCTAATCAACTCCCAGGCTCATGCTTGAGTTATCATGGTATCCTTATGTATGTGCCCACTATTTTTCTTGACTGAATCATATTACCCTTCAAGGCTTACATCAAGACCCACAGCTGCACCCCTCCACCCCCAATGAACTCTGAGATGGATTTCTGGTACTCCCACTTCTCTTCAAGCAGTATTTTTGTATAATTGCCCCTCTTGATGGCCAAAACACCCACTCTTTACCTTTGGTATCTCCAAGATCTAGAATTGAGTAGGCTCTAGGGAAGATGATTCCGGTTCTACATGTAGACTTTGCCTGCCCAAATAGACATTATTCACATGCTCATTTAGGGCACAGCTGAAGCCTTTTATCACTACACAAATTTAGAAAAGAAGAACTGTGGTATTTGTGGCATCCTGTTATATTAGTCTTGGCTTGATCAAGAGGCTAGGGAAGAAGCTGTATGGTTGGATTCATATGATTATATGAGAGTTGGGTTGAGAAGATGGGATGTCTGTGCCTAGTCACAATGCTATTTGTTAACTCTGGGATAATTCACTTTGAGCACATAGAGGTGTAGCTGTGAGAACATTGGTAGACAGAGGAAGCTCAGGTGTTGTATGTTGCTGTGAAGAATTGTATTCTCTAGACATTTTTTCTTGACATTTTGGGCCACACCTGGCAGTGCTACTTATGTTTACTCCTGGCTCTGCACTCAGACTTTACTCCTGGTAGTACATGAGGATTATATAGGATGTCAGGGATTGAAACTGCATAAAAGACAAATACCTTATGTTCTGTAATATTGCTCTGGCCCTCTCCAATTATCTTTTATTGGGGGGATTTGTGTCACACTCAGCGGTGCTCAGAGGTTACTCCTGGCTCTGCTCTCAAAAGTTGCTCTTGGCAGGCACTGGGGACCATATGGGATGCCGGGATTTGAACCACCGTCTGTCCTGGACCGGCTGCTTGCAAGGCAAATACTCACTGTGCTATATCTCTAGTCCCTTCTCCAAATATCTTAATCCAGTATGTCCTCTTTGTTTCTTGAGCTACTCAACTTGAAGACAAGTAGGGAGAATGTAGAGGAATAGTAGAGAAAGTAAAGTAGAAAATAGAAAGGAGTCATAAGAAGAAGTATATTTCAGGTACAAGTCAAGTAGAGAGGGCATGTAAGATGTTTTCCAATGGCACATCACCCAGTGATTTTTCAGGACCATGTGGTGCCAGGAATCTAACTAATTGTTTCTCTTGCCCAACTTTTCTAATTAGTGTGCTCCTATGTGGTTCTATCATGCATCTCAAATTATGCCTGCAACAAGGTGAAAAGTCACCAGATTTGACTGAAAATTAAAATCACTTTGTGATGAAACATATGCCAATCTGAGTCCTACCCCACAGAAAAATCATAATATCTGAGAGTGTGCCAAAGCAATGACATTTTAAAAGAGTATTTACATAAGATTTCCAGGCTCTATAAACATGCTTGGTCAACATATTATAAATAATAATTTTGCAAAACGTTTTCCAGAAGGGTCTATATTTACATGGCCCCATTTTAATAAATCAACTCAAAATTGATTTTAGTGCATAAGCTTTTAATCTGTCATATTTGAGAGTTTGGAGTAAATGAGAGCTTACTGAATCCAACCGAGAGGCTGATGACAGATTTTGTGAATTCTTTAAAGTCTTTCCAGACCAGTTTATGGCATAATTACTGTATTAAAAAAAAAAAACCTAGCATTCAGACAGAGAAGATAGCCAGATGAGTAACAATCAAGAAATAGCTACTCAAGGATCTGAAACACAGCCATTTGTGGAAGGAATAGGGCTTGGTGTCAATATACCTCTTTAGGAATGAAAATGATTAGAACTTCAGGTTCATTCCATGGATGAAGTGGAAATAAATTCATGGTCAAAAGCTGGAACTAATTTATATAGCATCTTGAATAACAAATAGAAACTATTGAGGGAGGGAAGCAAAATTTTTGACAGTGTCCTAATGAGGTGGAAGTATGCTTCCTCCCTAAGGACTGATCTCCAGAGGCCCAAGTGAGAAGATGTCTTTCTTAAATTAAACCCATGTGGGTAAGAATTTTGTTTATTTGAGGATGGAGATGTATATAACTCTTTGATTTTTTTTTGTGCTTTGGTGCATTTTTGAGGTATAATAATTCCAGATTTCAGTCTTCCCCAAGTAATTGTGGAAAGCCAAAAGCAGGCTCTGAGAATGACAATCTTATAAATATTTGTGACAAAGATTTCTGAATATTAAGAGAATATAAAGGCTTCCTTGAATTGCAATAAAAAACCACCAAGAATCTGTCCACAGATCTGATCTTTCAGCTTTTATGTCTTGTGTTTCCTTAAACTTCATCTCTTTTGGTCTGGGGTTTCTGAACAACCTAAAAACAATGTTTGATTGCAGAGTGTTGTAACAGAAATTCCATAGATAATCAGACTGTACTTGGTCATGTTGTACCAACAGCTAACCAACTAGGAGTCATATTCCCTGGGACTCTTTCTCTCATTTGGAGACACTTTAGGAAATAGTCTTTTCTAGCTCCAATGAGCAGCAGTCATAATTCTGCCCGTGTTTGCATTCTCGATTGAACTTATTTCACTATACACAAAACTATGGGCACTGAAATGTTATTCAAGTCATATGCCATCAGAGTGAGTTACTGACTTTATAGCATTAAACAACCAGGAATATTTAATTAGTTTGTCCCAAAATGTGTGTCTTCTGTGGTCACAGTGACAACAACTATAAAATCAAATACAATTAGTTTAATACATTTTATCATCCATTCATATAACAATCCTGCAGCATGGATTTATTTCAATCCCCCCATGGACACATAAGGAATCCTAAGTAGGGGGTATGGCTTATTTTCTTGGTAGCAAACCACTCCAGCACTTTGTAGCTTTAAACAATGATAATGTTTATTTTATTCATATTCCTGCAGTTTGTCCATGGGACAAGAAGAATGATTTGTTTTGCTTTACTAGGTGATACTTGGGAAAGCTCAAAATTGTTGGCTAGAAACCTCAGAGTTTCATTTATTTACATCTATGCTTTATGAATGTCAGCTAAGAACATAGGTGGGATTATTAGATGGAACACTCACATACACATCTTTGTGTAGTCTCAGCTTCTTCACAATTTGGTGACTGAAATCCAAGGATAAAGCACCTAAAAGAAAAAATGATCTAGGCACAATCTGTATAGGCACAATCCATGACCTGGTTTCAGAAGTCACATTATATTTTTCTTTCTTGTCTTTAACTAGACAGTTACAAATATAGGATCCATCTTGGGAAAATATACATGACTAGAAATAGTCCTCTGTAATTAGCCTTTGAGTAAAAATATTCTACCATATACAATGATTAATAGCAGAGAAGATCTTTGAGCCCAGGTTTGCCTGTATCTGGACCTTGCCCTTACATTGTGCCAGAAAGTTCTCTGAAGTCAAGGACACATGCCTACCTCCTATGCAATTTCATTGTTGAATAATATATGTAAAATTAGTATAGCATAAAGATACAAACTTGTGATGTAGAATATTTAGACTTTGGGGCCTACAAAAGCTTGGTGTAGTTTTCTTTTATAGGCTTTCAGAACCATTTTGCCTTTTAAGTATGATATGGTCCCTGGATACATACAAGGAAAATCCAGCTTATTTCTTGAATAACCTCTTGAGCTCTTAGAACTTCATATAATTGCAATAAGATAAAATAAAGTAGAATACCATCAAGCAAAACCCATGCAAATATGAGTTATTGACTAGTTCATTTATAGAGAAAGTTCTTTGATATCTAAAAAATAACTAAGAGACTATTATGTAGCTCAGTGTGAGACCGGAGTCCAATCCCTAACACTGCAAAATGTGTTTGTATATATATTTAAAAAAATCATGTATTTATACTAGTCAGAACATATAAAGTATATAATTATTAGAAAGGTAACTGAAATGAGACTCATTCTATAATAATATTTATATTTGAATGATATAGAATAGGACACAAAACTATTTAGGAATACAACAAAGCAAGCCCAGTAGCTTTCTAATATATTCTCTTGCTCTTCCTGCCGTTCTTTTTTCCATTTTTGTTTATTCATTAATTCTAAGTTCAGGAAATAAATGTTTATATGTCTGAAAGTCAGAGGTATTTTTGACTAGAGTAGTATTCTGACTAGGATAATAATTTTCTCAGGAGTACATAAAGTTTTTTTAAAGTTATTCAAGGAGGAAGTGTAGTTACTTGAGAGAGCTAATATCAGGAAAAGGGTCATGTGAACAAGAAAATAAAAGATTGACATATGCAGAACATAAAGTGAAGTGTAGGCTCTTTTGAATATGAAAATAAAGGGCTTCATGTGGGGCCGGAGAGGTAGCACAGTGGTAGGGCATTTGCCTTGCACACAGCTGACCCAGGAAGGACAAAAGTTTGATCCCCGGCATTCCATTTGGTCCTCTGAGCCAGGAGGAGTTTCTGAGCACAAAACCTGGAGTAACTCCTGAGTGCTTCTGGGTGTGGCCCCCCAAAAATAAAGCCAAAAAATAATAAAAGGTTTTATGTGACTGCTCAGGTTAATGACTTCCCACTAGATATGAGGTACCAGGTAAAGATGCAAGTTATTGCCTACTATGTTCTTTGAAAAAAAAGATAATGACCATTTCTAGCTACATGAGAAAAGTTGTGTGTGTATGTGTGTGTGTGTAAGAGAGAGAGAGAAGACAAGAAAGAAGAAAGGACAGAAAATGTAGACACAGAAGAGAAAAAACAGAGGAAATGAAAAAGTGAATTACTTAGGCTCAGAAAGTTTGAAAGAGAATATTTTAAAGAAAAGTGTCTAGAAGAAGCAGGAGAAGTGACAAGAGCTTAAAAAGAGACTCATTCACTAATTCAAATTGTCGGGTATGAAAGAAAAGAGAAGAAACAAAAGAAGTATCCAGGAATGGTGAGGAGGGGATGAGAGAAAGGATGTCAGTCTTGGGTAGAAAGGGCAGTTCTTTTGTCAGTGAGTGTGTGTGAAGAATAGGAACGTGAACAGACACTGGTGTAGACTGGCATAATGCTCAAGGTAGCCTGAAGGGCATTGTCAGGAAAGCTCAGATACAGGGCTTCCATGCAGCATAAAATGTTGTAGGTGATCTTGGAACTTCAGCTACTGTCAAACCAGCTCCTCAGGGTCAAAGGCACCACTGGACCCTACTCTCTGAGTCAGACACTTCCACTGAGCAGGCTTCTGGGGATGGAGCCAGAAGTGTCCTATGGGTGGAGATATTTACATTTATACAGTCGTTTAACTTAGGGTTTCTTAAACATTTTTGACTTGTAACCTCTTTTCACCAGAGAAATGCAACACATGAGTACTGCCAGAAACATCTTAGATTCATTATGTGGTTGTCTTTGAATTAAGTTTTGGTCATTGCATGTTTAGAAATCTTTTACTGTTGCCAAGTTTGTTGAGACCACCCCCTCTCACATTCAGCTACGATTTAATCATTTAAAGTTTAAAAGCTGGAGAGATAGTTCAGGAAGTAAAGCATTTATTTGCCTTGCTTGGGGCTGTCCCTGACTCATGTCCAATGCACCACATATATTCTCCTGAGCACTTCCAAGGGTCACTGCTGATAGAGCCCCTGATCACCTCCTCCGTCTCCTCTCCCCCCACAAAAAATAATCTAGGATATAGCAAACCATCTGGTGAGCTAAAGTGTTGATGGCAAATATTGAATGGCAGAATATTTGACTCAGACAATTTTGTGGGTGTGTGTTTACAAGTATGTAAATTTGAGCATACACCTGGAGGTGCTCAGGGGCTTTCCCTGGCTTTATTCTCAGGGATTCACTCCGTAGTTTGGGGGACTATTTGCAGTGCCAGGGTTAGGCCAGTTTTGGCTGCATGCAGGACACATTCCTTACTTACCTTATCATCTGACCCTTGGAGAATATTTTTAAATCAATCTGATAGGATGTTTAAATTTGTTGTTGTTTTTGTTTTGGGGCCACACTCGGCGGTGCTCAGAGGTTACTCCTGGCTCTGTGCTCAGAAATTGCTCCTGGCAGGCTTGGGGGATCATATGGCATGCTGGTATTGAACTAAGGTCTGTCCCAGGTCATCTGCATGCAAGGCAAATACCCAGTCACTGTGCTATCACTCTGGCCCCTGATGTTTAATTTTTAAGGTCAATTTAACTGGGTTGTAATGTCTAGATAATGGACCAAACATTATTTTCAGTATTTCTGTGAAAGTGTGTTCTGGATACGATTCACTTTTAGGTTCATGAATTTTTTTGGTGGGGGCCACACCCGGTGACACTTAGGGGTTCCTCCTGACTAAGGACTCAGAAATCGCTCCTGGCTTGGGGTACCATATGGGATGCTGGAATATTAAACTGTGGTCCATCCTGGGTCAGCTGCGTACAAGGCAAATGTTCTACCACTGTGCCATCACTCTGGTTCCGAGGTTCATGAATTTTGAGTAAAACTAATCACCATCCCTTTCACCACCCCTGCTTCCTCATAATGTGTATGCAGGGGCCTCATTTGATCAGTTGAAGGACATTTTTAGGATGAAGAACAACCCATTTTGAGAGAGAAGTCTGCCAGCAGCCTGGCTACATACTCAATCTATAATTATTCTCTGAGCTTCCAACCTCAAGTGGAAAATACACAAGATTTTGCACTCACCAGTCCTCCACAATCATGTGAGCCAGTTCCTTACAATATAAATCTCAGATGTTTAGGTTGGTAGATAGTTAGTAAAAAGACAACTACATATACATATCCTATTGGTTCTTTGCTTTCTGGAGAATTCTGACTAATGCACTAGGAATTTTTGAAAACATTGCACAGGCAACATCTTGCACTTCCAGGATTCAGTCTTTTAACCTCAAATAAATGTTGGAAATCTCTAGAGCCTCAAATAGATATTTGTCACCTGATTGCTTTTGAATAAAAATTCAAGTGAATGAAGTCTTCTGTGGCTGCTGAGAAAATGAATATTTTTATAAGGGCACAATGATTTATCTTTAATTGGACAACTAACTACCAAATCACATTGTTGCACAAGGAAAAATTACCAAACAAATAATTAGGGCAAAGCATTTGGAACTAAAAAATCCTCAGTTTTTATAAAATTGCTAACATCCTTATACAAATAAGAAAAAGTGGGCAACTCCAAATGTCGTTGTAAAGAGAAATTCTCTTTGATGTGATATGAATCAGTTTCATGCTATCTAGATGAGTCATTTTATATTCAAAGAAAGTCCTCTTCCTGTGGCCTTTGTCATTTCAACACCCTTTCCTGTAAGATAACAACCAGCCTAGCATAATGAAAAAGTGAGAACTGGGAACAAAATTTTTATTACTGATTTTGCCATAGTACTAGGGTGTACACCATGAACAAGGAGGCAACCTTTCTAGGCCAATTCCATTACCAGTAGAAGGAAAGGGCCAAGACATTCCATCACTGAGCTCATTTTCAGCCCACTATGGTAGAGATATTTTGTCTATAACTAATTATCTAATCATGTGGGTCTTTGTGAGCTAATACAATAGACAGTCAAGGTGTGACATTAATCATGACAATAAGCTTTTGGAGAAAACTGTGGTATTTTTCTTAGAGTAACTTCTTTAAGACTTAGCTTTGCCATATGTTTAAGGGAGCCCAATTTGCATTTAATATATCATCTATTTAAGCAACTGTAATAGTCTGAGTCCAATCAAGAGAGAAAAATCAGATGGTAGTTCAGCAGAAGTTTCACATGAATTATTCATCATGATTAAACATATAAAGATATATCATATAAATAAATGATACGATATCTATGAGTTAAGAAGACTGACCAAAAAGACAAGTGGGCAAGGATTTCAAATCACTTTAGCAAAAATATAAAAGCTTATGGTTTGGTTAAATCACATCAAGTGTTCTACAATCATTAGGCAATAAAATATTCCTCTTTAGGCTGCCATTTGGAGCAGGTCATTAGCAGGGCCACTGAATAAAGTGGGGTTTAGGTGTTAGTAGGACTGGAAGGCCCATAAGCTTCCATAATGCAAATGACAGATTAGTGTGGAACTCATGACTCCTACGCCAACAGTTCACAGTCTACAGGGGCTTTGGTGTCTGTGTCAAGAGGGCTGCCAAAATATTATGGTCAGACTGAAGTGACAGAGCCCTGGAGAGGCCACCTTCTAAGTTTGTTTTTGAAGTTCTGCTGCATGTCCCCACTTCCATACCACAGACATGTGGCCTTGTCAGAGATCTGGGGAGAGCCTCTTCCTTCTTCCCTGTTCTGTTCTTCTGGCATATCTCCTGAGAAAGCCTTGGTGCCACTTTAGAAATGCTGAGAGAGGTGCCCTCTGCCCTCATAGTGCTGTTAGTGAAGGTCATGTACAGAACTGAAAGGCAATAAATTGTTAGGTGAAATGAACAACTTGCCCAACTTGCATTTTAAAATACCGTCTATTTCAACGTAAGTTATATGTCTGTCTACCTTCTTCTATTTGGTTTTGGATCTTCTCTCAATTAATTCTTCCCTTTCATGTACCTTGAGTGTTCAAAGAGCTTTTAGGAAATTTCCAACTTCAACTCCTTGTTTGGAGATGAAGCTCAGTGTACCAAGCCTTCTGCAAGGATATCAGCAAATTAATACTTTTTACGTGTTCTTGAAGATTCCTGGCATCCCCAAGGCCCTCAGAGGAAGTCTGGAATATCAAAATCTTTTTCAAGCCATGTAGTTTCTCACAGGAGTTTAAAATTTTTTCTCAGCTGGGGCTTAGAATATTAAAGTGAGTAGGGAACTTAGCTTTGCTCACAAACAACCCTGGTTTAATTCCTGGAACCCCAGATTGTCCACAGAGTCTTCCAGGAGTGAACACTGATTGTAAACCAGGAGTAAGCCCTGAGTAGCAACAGGTGTGACCCCAAAATTTTAAAACAAAACAATTTTGGAGCAGAGTTGCCGGTGCTTGGTTATTTTTTTTTCTTTTGCTTTGTTTGCTTGTTTGTTTGTTGTTGGTTTTGTTTTTTGTTTTGGTTTGTTTTTTGGCTTTATTTTGAAGCTACATGTGTCAGTGTCAGGGCTTTTCAGATTGCACTCAGGGATCACTCCTTAGCTTCTGGGAGGGACCATATGGTGTGCCAAAGACAGAACCCAGGTCAGCCACAGGCAAGGTAAATATCCTATTCGCTGTGTTATTTAGTCCACTACTAGTATTTTAGCACAAACCATAGTGTTGATGTTCATGGCACTAAGTCACACGTGCAGAAAACAAAGCCCATTTAGTTTATGAAGCCCCTCTTGAAGATTTAAAACGGTTGTAAAATTATCCTCAGGCCTTGAGTTCATGCTTTTGAAACACACTAGCTAATGGAATGGTAAATATTTCTGTGAAAATGCATGTAACCTCAACAGTATCCTACAGGGTCCTGGTTGCATAAGAAAATGTGTTTGCAACTGAGCCTGCCTAAACCAACCATTTTTTTCTAGCAGAACATAGTTTTTACTTGAAAGAGCAACTGACATACAAACTCAGGTTTCAGGCTTAGTATTTGCCAGACATTTTCTGGAAAAATCAATGAAATGATCTTGTCATTTCAAGGATAACAACTGAAAGTAATTCTTGCCAATGATAAAAATACAAGCTTTCAAGAGAAAATGAGTTTTGGAAGACATGTATCTGCTACTAGGAGCTCAACAACTGCTCTTCGCTTAAACTTTCTCATGAGGTTGGTGCCGGGAGATGGAAGTCTCCTGGGTGGGCAGAGAGATCACATTACTTTGGGGAAAGCTACAGGGTGTTTGTTTTGGAGTAAAGTGAACTTTTTTTGTTTATTCTTTTGTGTCATGCAAAAATAAAGATATATTTATGGAGAAAAAACAGGATGACCAATTTTGATATTGTATAATGAAATGTACCAGCAATTAGAAGATTTTTTTTATAACCCAAGGAAACACTATTTTCCAAGTGATAAATGCGTGAAATTTCAAAAATAAGTCATAAGTAAAAGATCCATTCTAAATGCAAGAGAAATGAATGAGTTTTCCTGGAACAGAAGAACTTCATTTATAGGGTTTCAAATTCCAGCTATCAACTAAGCTTTAAGAAACTACCACTTGATGAGTTTCGGTTTGGTATTAAGGAAAAGTACCTACAATTATCTAAAAAGACTATTAAATTACTTCTTCCTTTTCCAACTACATATCTGAGTGATACCAGATTTTCTCCATATGCTTCAAGCAAAAAAAAAAATAAAAATAACAAGATTGAATACAGAAGCCTACTTCTATTAAACAAAATAGTAAAGATTTTGTAAAAACAAAACAAAACAAAGCTCAGCAGAGGCTCAAGACTGTGACTCAACTTGTGTCATATGCAAGAGGTTGTGAATTCAATACTGGCAAGTGTAAATGCAGCAAACTGCAATAGATGTGCTAGCCTCTGGTACCACAAATACATCCCCAGATATTGTATCAGTAGAAATCTGATAAATCTAGACGCTAAAATTAATGTAAACAGCAAAAAGAGAAGAGAAGGGCAAGAACAATACTGTTCTCCTAACTTAAAAATAATATTTCCTATGCATTCAAATATGCTATTTGTTAGTATGTAATATTTTTATTATTATAGTATGTAAAAATAATTACATAGGTAATAATTTTCAGGTTTTCTTTTCTAAATAGTATAACAGTGATCAATAAAACCACAAAGCCTTTGGGATCCTCAACAATATTTAAAGGTTTATAAGAGTTCTGAGACCAAGAAATTTGAGAATTGCTATTTTAAATATATTCCGTGAATTATTTGAATGTAAAAAATTTTGGAAAGTTATGAAGCAATGAAAGAAAGTATAAAGAGTGAGGTACTTTACACCCACTGGGTCATACAAAGAATCAGATGATGAGGTACATCTCAAACTATGATCTATTATAGAATCAATCTATGATCTGTTATATTAATTAATCCAAGTTTCTTTTCCTTTTGTGGCCGTTATCAGAATGCTAGCGTCCAAAAATTGAGTAAGTCAAGCCACTAAAGGCCAGTACTGTCAGTTCTCTCTCCATACAGCCATTCAAGCACTATGTGTCTTCCCAAGATACAGTCAATTAAACTGGACCCATGTTTGGAGGCCAGGGGGTGGGTAAAGCCAAGCCATCCTATAGAAAAAATACACTACAATAAAGGGATTATTTCACAGCCTGTGAGTTTCTCAGCATGCACATAACTATAATCATACATGCTATAAAACTACATCATGGTCTCATTTTCATATGTATAATATACACAGTGCAATAGCTCATGATATATAATCTATATTGGGAAGTAGCAAGTATACTATGTGTTAGAGTTGACTGAAAGTTGCATGTACATGCTCTGGGCCTGATCTGTGGTAGAGCAGAGCTGGAAACGTGAGAAGTTTGCTCTCTGCTGTGAATGGCAAACTTCCTTCTGACAATTTGTGCTCTGTAAGTTTCCTAGGGTTTCCATGAGCTGGGTGATTGCTGACAATAGAAATGTTTTTTTCCTACTTCTGGAAGCTACAAGTGCCTAATCACAGTGTCAGTAGGCTCATGCTGACTCCCCAGAGTTGTAGGAAAGAATTCCTTCTTCCTCTAATTTTGTTTCTGGGGTTTTCCAGAAATCCTTGGCAACCCTTGTCTTGTACATGCAGCATGCCAGTCCCTACATCTGTCTTCACCAGACCTCTTCCCCTGAAGGTCTGGGTCTTAATTTCTCTCTTATCATCATCTGTCACACTTCCTAATATAAAATAATCTCATCTTTACTTGATAGCATCTGCAAAGACTCTTTTCAAGTAAGAATCTACATTAAAAGGTTCCCAGTGTACAAAATTTGAGGGGACACCAAGCAATACTTTGTGTCTTATCTTTTAGTCTCTTTGGTCCAAAATCTAAACCCTCATATTTTTTTGAGACAGAAAGTCCTGCTGAGCTTCATTTGTTTCTTCTTGATTGATGTTCACAGAGGTTGCTACATGCTCAGTACAGTGAAGAAACTGAATTAAATGAAGAATTTATTTCAGCTACAAAACTAGTAATTCATAATGGAGAAGAGTCATAACAACTCACTAGTAAAAAAAGAAAAAAAAACAACCTTATTTTAAAAGCACTGAAGACTTGGATAGATTTTTCCGAAGAAGGCGTACAAATGAGCGAGAGGTTTATGAAATATCACTCAATGTCACTAATGACCCAGGATATACAAATTAGAACCCCAATAAGATATCATCTCTCATCTGTTAGGATTGTTTGTTAAGAAAAAAAAAAGAAATTACTGGGGAGTAATTGGAGAAACTGAAACCCTTCTCCATTGACAGAAATACAAACTGATCTAATCATTGTAGAAAAACAGTATGGAGGTTCCTTAAACAATCAAAACTTGAACTACCATGTAATCTATTATCAATTCCACATATGGAGACTTATTTACAATAATTTAAATAATATAATGAGATATTATCAGTCTTATGTTTATTGGCAATATTATTTTTAGAAGTTATGGAAACAAAATTGATGAATACAGAATGTCTGTAACAGATAAATGATATAGAAACAGTGGCACAAACCTATAATGTAATATTATTCAACCTTTATAAAGTAAGGGAGGTCTGAAATATGCTATGATATAGATGAATCTTAAGGATTATGTGCTAAAAGAATTAAATTAATCACAGAAAGACAGGTACTGCATGATTTCACTTGTATGAGGTAACCGAACCATTCAAAGTCATTGAATCTAAGAGTGAAATGGGTGATTGCCAAGGGTAGGAAGAGCATGAAATGAATCACCAAAGGAGGAAATAAAATTTCACTTAAGCAGAATGTATAAGTCCTTGAGACTTGCTATAAACATCTTGCATATAGTCAATAATAATAATAATAATATATTATATTCTGGAAATGTTCTTCTACATTTTGGAGGAAGGGTCGCACACCTGGTATTGCTCAGGGATTATTTTTTGGCTCTGAACTCAGGACTCACTCCTAGAGGGTGACTCACTCCTAGAAGGTTACAGGGGAACCATATGAGTTAGAACAAGATCTAGCCCAGATCCACTGCATGCAAGGCAAATGACCTGCCTGCTGTACTCTGTACTCTGGCCCTCTGGAATGTTTCCTTTCTTTCCTTTTTGAAATTAAAGTAAATTTTATCTGAAAATTTGGAGGAAGGGGAAGGAGAGGATAAGGAATAGAGAGTAATATGCTCAAGAGAGAACCAGCAACACACATGTACACAGCACTGACATGTGGGACCCGGGAGCACATGTGCGCACCCTGGAATTTTTCTTAAGAGAGCAAATTGCCTATTACTTGTTGCCATGATTAATATGAGCTCAACTAAAAGAAAAGAAGCAGCTCTAAGAAAGAAGCCAAAATGGTAAAGGTGAATGGCAGAATCCCCAGATTCCTTGTGGTTCTTCTAGCAATCTTTTAACAGGCTGAGGAGTAATAATTTGCGATAAAAATGTTGCCAGAGAGATAGCATGGAGGTAAGGCATTTGCCTTGCATGCAGAAGGACAGTGGTTCGAATCCCAACATCCCATATGGTCCCAGAGCCTGCCAGGAGAAACTTCTGAGAGTAGAGCCAGGATTAACCTCTGAGCACTGCCAGGTGTGACTCTAAAACAAAAACAAAAATGAAAACAAAGATAAAAATGGAAATGTGAGGAACTGTGAAGGCCCTGTCCTCTACTCTTCTGGAAAGACCCTATTACAGACCAAATTGACACCCTCACCCCCACCTCTATGACCAGGGATGAGCTAATTACCGATCTGGCTTGCAGGCTGGACTCTAGGTATAAAAGTTAAGATCACTAAGTCTTGATGTTGGAACTGTGTGCACCTTAAATTCAATCACGAGTATCTTTATAATTGTGTAACTGAAGATGATTTAGTTTAAAAAAGAGCACTAAATCTGGAGATAGTTCTCCCAGGCTCAATCCCAGAATTCCTAGGCAACTTACTTCCTTTTACTCACTCTGTGCTTCAGTTTCCACATCTGCAACAGATGCTAATTTTTTTTTTAACAACTCTTTACAGGAAGAAATGAATTAAGATAAATGTTGGGTCAAGAATTTGGGCCGGGCGGTGGCGCTAAAGGTAAGGTGCCTGCCTTGCCTGCGCTAGCCTTGGACGGACCGTGGTTCGATCCCCCGGTGTCCCATATGGTCCCCCAAGCCAGGAGCAACTTCTGAGCACATAGCCAGGAGTAACCCCTGAGCGTTACCGGGTGTGGCCCAAAAACCAAAAAAAAAAAAAAAAAAGAATTGGCGAGGGACCGTTCTTTGATGTTCATGACCCGTATTTAATTCCTAGCACCACATGGCCCCTGAGTACTGCCTGGTATGAACCTAATGGTCAGGCACCAAAAAACCCAAGCAGCGAGCAGTGAAAAGAGTAGCTCCTGAACCCCTTAAGAATTGCTTGGGATATCTTCCTAAATTATGTGAAGCACTTAAAAATAATGTTTGGTAACATAAGCATTTATTTTATGTCGTCCAGCTAATAAAATATATTGTATATTTATATTATATAATAATTCTGTATTCTTGGGCCAGAGTGATAGCACAGCAGTAGGATATTTACCTTGCATGTGGCCAACCCAGGATGGACCCAGGCTCAATCCCCAGCATCCCATATGGTGCCCAGCCTGCCAGGAGCAATTTTTGAGTGTAGAGCTAGGAGTAGCCCCAGAGGGCTACAGGGTGTATCCCCAAGCCCCAAAACATATAATTATATTACACATTATATTTATATTATGTATAAATATATATTTAATAAACATAGGATATATAATGAAATAAAAATAACATATTGTATATAATCTATTATATTATAATATCTTCCTCTTTCAGTTCCTCTATTTTCTCACACCTGTGGTAAAACCTGAGAAACTGCAGCTATGTATTTTTAGTTTTCTTTTTATTGCTTACTTAGTCACTTACTAACTAGCACTGGAGGAAAATTCCTTGTCACATTACGTTCAAGGCACAAATCTGAAGCTCAGGTACCTGTCAAGTGCCTCCAAAACTGACATCATAACTCTACTTAGCACCAGGCTATTATTAAATTAATAGCTGCCAGTATGAATGTAGCTTCATGGGTAACTTTAGCTCCTTGGGCAGGTGGGGTGTACTCCTCATGCCCTCCCACCTTTCAGATTTTACATAATGAAGCCCATAGGGTCTCAGCTATTCAGAGGTGGGTCTGCTTCCAGCATCTAGGAAAAGTGAGAGTTGAATAGGAATGGGGCCCTTGGTGGAGTGAGGAGAGGTAAAATAACTGTAATTTCATAGCAATTACCTACAACCAACACTGTCAAAGGCACCAGTTTTCCATTATAAACCTGAGCCTCTGCTGGCAGCAATTTGCAAGGTAGAAATAAGTACACAATTAGGCTCTCATGTATGAAAGAAGGCAGCACCTGCTCTCTCATTTGAAGCCACTGCCAAGCAAATCTCAGGAGAAAACAATGTGTTGAACTTGGGGAATGCATCCCCCCCACTATGTCTTTCCAAAAATATAAAAAGAAAGAAAGAAATCTTAGTAAACCTCTGTGCCAAGATGTTGATTAGATTGTTTGCAGGCTTGTGATCAGACTGGTGGCCTGCAGCCTCTAACAATATTGAATGGTACCATGGTTTCTAGGTAACATCATCTAGAAACAATGGAGGATTTCACTAAGTATGATGTTGAGAACCCAAAAATTAATCAGTGGAAACAATAATTTTACAGGAGTCAGTTCCCTTATATTTTGGCTTGCTTAACATTAATTCTTTTTTTATTTTTTTAAAACTTTATTTATTTAATAATGGATTGATTGGTTTTGGGGCCACACCCAGTGGTACTCAGGGGTTACTCCTGGCTCTGCACTCAGAAATTGCCGCTGGCAGATTGGGGAATCAAATGGGATGCTGGGAATTGAACCTGGTCCCTCCCAGGTCAGCTGTATGCAAAGCTAATGCCCTACAACTGTGCTATCTCTCCGGCCCCATTAATTCTTTTTTAAAAGAAGTTTTAGTTTATTATTTGGGAGGTGAGTGGTATCAGAGATTAGCTTACTCTCAGCTCTTTGCCCAATGATCACTCCTGGTGGTATTCCAGAGACCATATGTAATGCCAGGGATTGAACCAGAGTGATTTGCACATATAGAAGTGCTTTTGTCTCCGTACAACTCTCCAGCTCTGATCAATAATTAGTTTATAGATTAATGTTTTACCAGCTCACTGAGAAGTCTAAATGGATATTTTTTGTTTGGGGACATACCTGGTCATATTAATGGTCTATTTTATTGGCTCTATACTCAGAAATTATTCTTGTCTATGCTTGGGGAACAATATAGGATTCTGAGAATTTCATCCTGGTTGGTCACATGCAAGGCAAATGCCCAACCTGCTTTGGTTCCAAGATTTGCATTTTTTATATTAAAACAGAAAAACATTACCACTATTTTGAAAAGTGTAAATGTAATGAGTCAAAGTAGACAAACACCCATTATTGTTGTTATGGTTATATGTGTGTTCTGTCTTTTATCCACCTAGAGAAAGCCAACATTCTCTAAATAAAGGTATTTTTGAATGCCATATGCAATTTTTATCAGTTGATATGTATTTGTTGAGTAAGAGGAGTGGCTTATTGACACTAAAGTTCAAGTATTAGAACAAAGTAGGAGCTGATTTAAATCCTCAATCTGCTGACAAGTCTGTTTGAAATGGGGTTTAAAGTCTGAGATATTTGTACTCAAGACATATTCACGGAGCAAGGACCAATGGGTGGAGGAAGGTAAACTGCAGAGGAACATTTTCTCTATGAATAACCAGAGAAAAACATTTTGAATTATGGAAATATCTTCAGAATGAATGGCTTTAAGACATGTAAGTTAGTGGGGACTTAAAATATCAAGCATAGGCAAGAACAGTGTTTCTTAGTCAGTAACCATATGACTATAAGATATTCCAAAGGGCCACAGGTGAAAACCTCATAAATGGGGAACCATGGCATGAGACCAGGGGGGCAATCAGGAAGACAGATCACAGGAAAAAAAAAACAAAGACATAAGTGGACAATGGTCTGAAAAAAGATGGAGACACACTGGACCAGAGGGTAAATTGAAGTTGTAGCAGTTGGTGACGCAACATCATTTGTGTTAGACTATGTGATGTTGAAGTTCTTTTAATCCTGAGACAAGAGGGTTATAGAGATTCATAAATTATTACTATACATAATTATCATATGTTTAAGATATACTTAGTGAGTTCTCTCTTACTCTAGGCATTGCCCTGCATAGTATTAGAAAGATAATGGTGAAAAGTTTGGGGAAACTAACTACCCTTTGATATTAGACTGGAACGTTCAGCCAACTCTCTGATGGGTTTTGGGATGTGACATCCCTATACAACTTCCTGCTAATTGATATACATATATTGACTCGAGAATCTGCATCTCTTCCTTCTAGGCTGGAATTGATGGAGAATGCATTGGCAACTGTCCCTTCTCTCAGCGTCTCTTTATGATCCTGTGGCTGAAAGGAGTTGTGTTCAATGTCACCACTGTGGATCTGAAAAGGTAAAGGTGATAGTGGGTATCTGTTTAGTTCAGAAATAGAGTCTCCTAGAAAAGAAAGGGAATATTCCCATGGATCTCAGCAAACCTCCTGCTCTCTCCTTGCATAATAGATTGTGCCTCAGGGCCACCCCCGATCCTGACGATGTGGGTTTAGTTGGGTCTGACCTGGATTAGCAGAGGAGAGAGATACAATTGGAAGTGGCTGACACAAGGAAAGGCAATATAGACACTTGAAAATCCACGAGTTGGCCTTCTAGTACCAGGGACTCCTACCACCCATCTGGGAGACACTCTATGAACTTCTGGTGTGAGAGTCCATGTTTCTCAGGAGTTGGAATGTAAACTATTCCTTTGGCCCATTCACACAGTCTTCAGAAACTTATAAATTACTTGTAGTTCTAGGTTAAGATGAAGCATAGAAGGTACTTTGATGATAAGATGCCTAAAATTCTACATATCAGGCTGGATAGATAGTACAGAAGTTGAGGCATTTGCATGTAGCAGACCACCTGGGTTTTTCCTCATGTATGTTTTCTAGAGCCAATTGTCACCCTCCAGGCCTGAGCCAGGTGTAATCCCTGACCACAACCAGGAGACACACAAATTAATAGATTTTAAAAAAAATCCCTGGCATCACTTTCCCCAGAATACACATACTTCCTAGCCTTGTTTTCTGGTTCCTTTTTCATTTCTTCTTGAAATGTAGAACTACTGGGGGCTTCCTTCTTGAAAGTTTATCATCTGTCTTCCTCTTGTTCTCTGATAGATGGAGCCATTTTATATGCCATTTTTCCTGCCACCTCCCATGTCCATCAGCCTCCTAGTTCAGTCCAGTTTCAGCTGGCACCTGGCTGCCATCTCTTACCACTCATTCATTCTCTAAACCCTTGTTTGATTTATATTAAACCTCAGTCAGTTTGCTTTTGTGTCTCCTCTTTATTCCCCCATGTGCTTGCTATCTCCTCTCTCACTCTCCTCCACTGTTTTTTCGCATCCATCCTGTATATATTAAATAATCTTACTCTTCTTAAAATAGCCCATTAATCTCATTGTTTCACATGCTTAGATGTCTTAGATCTTTCCACTGCACATGGTATCAGCTCTGCTTTGTTTCATCCTTGCATCCTCCAATGTTATCACCTAACCACTTTTACCATTAACAATCCTCAACAAGCTGGACTGCCTTCTGCTTCCTTCATGCCTGGAGCCCCAAGCCCCAGATTGTTACATTCCCTTTGTCCCCCAAAGACTCTCCCACCTTCCTGCCAGGATTCCCTTTCAAGTTTAGTCTCTGTTCCCCTTCTCTGTGTGTTTCTTCCTCAGGCACATCTAATCATTGTTACCTTCTTCCATATTATCCCTGTACTTGTGGCCTTTTGTCTTCATTATTTCACCATTCACTCAGCTCTAATAGCCAAAAATCCAATCCTTTAAGCTAGTGAGTATTTGGCCATCAAAAAGCACAGAGTGTATGGATCTCTTTATTTTTATCTAAGAGGCCGAGCTTAGATACTTTCAGGACTTGCCCAAGTACAAACTAGACATGATGGGTTTGCCACTAAAAGCCCAGTCTTCTTGGTCCAAATACTTGCAAGGTAGGTAGTTCTTAAAAGCTGAATTTGTCATCTACTCCCAGAGCATTGCATTGCTAGTGACAGGGATTAAACTTAAGACTTTGCACATGCCAGGCGTATGTTCACCATTCATCTCCCTGGACTGATGGATAAGGGTCAAAGTTTCTTTATGGTGATTTACCAGAGTGACAAGAGCAACTAGGCTCCCAGCTGCTATCTGTCAGATAAATCATAGCTCTGTTATCTCTGTTATTGTTTGTGATGATTCAAGAGAGTATTCATATAGTTTAAAATAACATTTTCAGAGCCAAAGAGAAGGCATAACGAGTAGGGCATTTGCCTCGCATGCGGACAACCTGGGTTTGATCCCCTGCATTCCATACGGCCCCCCAATTCTTCCAGGAGTGATTTCTGCATATAGAGCCAGGAGTAATCTCTGAGCGTTGTGGCCCCAAAACAATCCTTTTTCTTTGTTGGGCAAGGGAAGGTGCTGGATCCCCTCTGTGAAATGGTCTTGTGTGTTCTTGGGGAGGGAGCTGCCCACATTCCTCACATGCTTCCCTCGCCCTTTCATATCTGTTAGAACATTTGAGCCTGCCTACACCCTGAAGGGTGGGGGCAGGTGAGTCCCACAACTCTACTCTTGTAGATAAGAATATTAAAAGAGAGAGAGAGAGAAGCGAAACCGTATGCTTAGCACTGACAGGAGGCAGCCATCCATAAACATGTACATTTAAAAATGAATATAGAAAGAATACATGAACATGCAATGATATATAAAATACAAATATGTATTATACATACAAATATATGATTAAGGAGTGTTTTCACTGCATAATAAAATACAATTCTGTCATCTCTAAGAAAACTGATTTCTTGGGTTTGAAAAATAACAGAGGGGTTAAGACACATGCTTTGCTTATCACCTATTTCTGTTTGATCCCTAGCACCATGTAGTCTTTGAACACTTCTGGGTGTAGTCCTAGAGGCCAGAGGATGCTGAGGTGGACCCCTGCATTAAATAACCAGCCCAGTTGGTCAAGAACCATTTGGGGGGACATACAGGCCCCTTAAGCTCTTCTTGGGAGTTCCTTTTCTCACCCAACTATCCCTCCACAAAAGTAACTGTGTTTTTGTTTTTGTTTTTTTTAATTCTGGTAGCATCTCTTGCTTGAGTAACTTGAATAAGTTACTTTTCTTTTCTGGGCCTGAGTTTTCTTATCTGTGCTGTATGTAGGAACAGTGATCGTGTCTTAACAATGTATGAAATTGTGAGAAAGGAGAAAGGGGAGGCAAAACCACTTGTCTTATAGGAAGAGCTACAATCTCATCATGTTTTCTCAGCAACATCATCACCTCTGCACACCTGGAACCAGTAACAGTCAGGCCAAGAGAATGAGTTGTAACTCTCCACAGAGTAGTCTTGGCGGTGTGTAATGAATGATAATTCTACCATTTCAACTAGCAATGCTGAAGATAGTCAGCAGAGACCTCAGGAGGATGCATTGGTTGGCCTACCTATAGCAAGGTGCAACGACTTTGGCCTCCAGGGATGGTGATTCCACAGGGGCCATTCCATATTCAGGGGCCTCAAACTCAATTTACCTGGGGGCTGCAGGAGGCAAAGTCGGGGTGATCCTTGAGTGCAAAGTCAGTAGTAAGCCTTGAACATTGGGGGGTATGACCCAAACAACTAAAACAAAACAAAACTAAACCAAAAAAGATTCCTCTAGGGCAGGGCCACAGAATGTTGTACGGAGGGCTGCAAATGGCCCGTGGGCCACGAGTTTGAGACCCCTGCTATGATTACCTGGACCATAAAAAGAAAAATGAAAACAACCCTCACTTCTATATTTTTACATTTTAGAAAGGCAATTGTTAAATAATTATAAATAAAATCTGCATGAATTTCTCCTTCTGGCTAAGAATCCCAGCTTGACTGGCTTCCTATCAGTGATGAAAAGCAAAAGGATGGATATCTGCCTTGGATGAGGGGCAGAAACAATGTCAACAGAGGGACCAAGTCAACTAGATTTAGAAATACTTTCCGTCTTATTGGGATAAGGAGCTCCAAGTGCCCAAGAATGTAGCTGGAGAGTGTATGTTTGGGGAATGATAGGGGAGTATTGTCATAATTGACATTCTTCTCTGGCCCCTCCCAACAGATTATGCCTGGAATTTATGTCATTATAGATTCCTCTTTTGCATTATTAACTTTTTCTCAGTTCCTCCATCTAGTGCTTCCCATGTCTGTCTCCCACGAAAAGAATGACATTCTCAGAGAGCTTTGGGGATGACTTCAGATGAAGGGGTAATTTTTGCCAATGTGAGTGGGTCATGTTCCTGCACATAGCCATGGACATCTGCACCATTATTCCTCCTCTTCCAGTGCTCTTACTAGTGCTGCCTCCTTGTCCCATTTTCCTGTATGCAACCATTTCTCCCATTACTTGTTTCATCCTGGCTCTTGGTTTCTTATCAGCTGGTGGAAGCATAGCCTGGAGCAGGATTTGGGACCCCTATCAAATACCTAGTCACTGCTATTTCTGTTGTATGTATGCTTCATGTAGAAGATATTTCCCACTATATAGAAGTGTAATCAAATTATTAACTTTTAAAACTAAATTTAATTTTTCCTTAATTTTGGGGGTCATACTCAGTAGAGCTCAAGGCATACTTTCTGTTCTGTGCTTAAGAAGTACTCCTATGCGTACACGAATGACAGAGGCAGGGGCTGGGCTCAGAAGACTCCACATGCCAGAACTTCTGATTCTCTTCAACTGGTATGTTGGGGTCTCTGGGCAGGACAGCTAGCCATAGGGCCCCTAGGCTGACTACTTAGTCCAGGGGACTGAGATCCCCCCACGCCAGACTGGTCTTCAGGGTCGGGCCTGGTAAATCGGGCCCTGGGGGGAGGGTTGGGGAAACAAACTCCTGTCGTACACATGCTGGACCCCATTCAGGGGTTCTTTTCTTACTACTATTCATTTTCAAAAGCACGCGGGCGCACCTTTTAACTTCAACCAAAATGTTCTTATATCTTGATTGTTTCTAGGAAAAATAATGGAATGCTCTAGATTTGGAGGATAACATTCAAATAGGTCTCTAAAATCAGTGTATATGTAGACGTGACTTCCTATACAGTGGTCCTCTCTGACTGCCAAGCCTAATCCATAAACAATTAAGCTATACAACGTATTTAGCCCCTTGGGTATATTGCCCCTCCCCCACACCAGAGCCCCTTCTACTCCCTCATCTCCCAGTCCGGATTCGTTATCTTCCCCTCAATTAACCCTCTTTACCCTCAGTTCTTAACTTGTTAGGCACCAAGACCGACCTCCTGCCCCAACACATTCTGCCCTTTTGCACAGCCCTACAAAGCTCATTATTACTCCTTAACTCTCTCACCCCCAACCATCAGTGCCCCACATTTACTCTTTTTAACTTCAGTCCTGCACAGTCCTAATCACAGACCAAAGTTGTGCATTAGATTTAACAACCCCCAACTATTTCAAAAGACATAAAATGGACACATACGTCTTTTGAATATTTTATGTGTATTTTCTTTGACAGCTATAACTCTTACTAAGTATCCTTTTATAGTGACGATTCTACCAACTTTTACTTTTCTTCTCTTTGTGAGCTGTTCAGTAAGGAATTTTGGTGAAAGAGTCCCTCTGTTTAATGCTTATGATTGAACCATGTCCTGGGGATTGTTGGACTTGTTCTTACAGTCCCATATGCGACGATAACACCATGTGGCATTGTTCCTTGTTTGCACAGGCACATTAAAATGGGAAAATACTATACATACAAATAAATTCTTATATAATATAGATTGGAACACACAAATCTTGTAGCGCAATGGGACCTTACACCCTGAACATCAATCTAATGACCAGGCACAGGCCTCAGAAGAATGGGCATCCTCCATTCACCCCTGAACCAGGGAAGCTATCTATGAAACATCCAAGGTTTTATATAGCAACACCTGGAAGCAATCCTCTACCAGGCAAGACCCTACCACTGCTCTGACATCGACCTGCTCAAAAGAGACTTCCCTTAACACTAAGAAGACTTGACAACAACAACGACCTGCTTATAGGACAGGGCTCTCTGCATTGCCCTTTAATTGTTAGGTAAAAAGAGAGGATGCTCTGCACCATCCTGATTGCAATGTAGGATATGCAGATTCCAGGATCTTTAATACAGAAACATGATACCAACAACAGAGACTGTGTGAAAAATAAAAGTGTAATGGCACTACAGACAATTACTTGGATTGGACAAACTAGTTTGCCTGGAGCCTAGAGTTGATCTTATGCCAGGAAACTTCAAGGGTAGGGTCTCCTTGTATTTAGGCCAAGGCTTTTCCTTTCCATGTCCCTCATATTTTGGTGGGCCTATGCAAACAATAATTGCCACTCTAACACCATTTTTACTGTGCTCCTTTGACTCTAATCCTTAAAAAAAACCCACTTAAACTTTTAAGGTTAACTTAAATTAATATGCATGTGCATGGAAATGTAAAAAAGTACTTTGCCTTCAATGTTTAAGGAGTTACATAAGTTTTATGGCTTTAGATTGCTTTGTGTGCTGCTAAGAAATATTTTGTATTACAATCTGGGGACTTGTGGGACAAAGTAATTGTACATGGGTTCTGTTTTATTTTTCTTAATGTTCTTTGGCTGAAAGTTCAAAGTTAAGATATCAGCAAGGGGATTTCTGAGAATTCTGTTTATGGGTGATTGTCCTTCTACTGTAACTTTACCTTGTCCTCTTTCTTTGCATCTTTGTTCTCATAATTAAAAATAAAAAATTATATATAAAAAAAAAGAAGCACTCCTGTCTGGACTTGGCAAACTATATGTGGTACTGGGTATTGAACCTGGATAGGTTGCATGCAAAACAAGAGGCTTATCCTCTGTACTATCTCTGTTGTCCCAATATAAATTTTTCGGAGGACCACACCTGGCTGTATTCAGGGTTTACTCCCTATTTTGTGCTCAGGGATCATTTCTGGTGGTGCTTAGGAGACTAGATATGCCAAGGATTGACCTATGGTCTGCGACATGCAAGGCAATATCTTACCCCAATGTACTCTACAGTCCATTTATTTTAGTGTTTTTAATTAATATTTTGCAGCCCCTGGGACTGGCACCCAGGAATTTGTATATGTGAGGCATGTGCTGTACTTTGATCCCCATTTCTGTCCCTACATTTATTCTTTTATGGGTTTTTGTTGTTGTTGTTGTTGTTGTTTTTTGTTTTGGGGTCACACCCGGCAGCACTCAGGGATTACTCCTGGCTCTATGTTCAGAAATTGCCCCCAGCAGGCTCTGGAGACCATATGATGCTGGGATTCGAACCACTGTCCTTCTGCATGCAAGGCAAACACCTTACCACTGTGCTATCTCTTCTTTCTCAATGCATTTATTCTTTTTTAAAGCTTGGAGTTCTCTTTAGTCCAATTAATTTCACTGGAAATAGAATTTTTTTAAACTGAAGTCCAACTGTCCTGGACTGGAAATGGTGCTCTCATTTAGAGTCTCCTGGGGTGGTTCTCTGCCTTACCATTGGTATGCAACTCCAGCTGGCTTCTCTTAGGATGTTTGTGATTTTCTGTGGCACACCATGTTCTGTCAGAACTTTCTCCAACTCCCTTGACCTACACCCATGCCATAAACTTGATTTTGCTGACTGGCCTGATGGCTGTCACCGGGTTACTCACCATGTGCTGGATCTTGCTGTCTTTGCAGAAAGCCAGCTGACCTGCACAACCTGGCCCCTGGCACCCACCCGCCCTTCCTGACCTTCAATGGAGATGTGAAGACAGATGTCAACAAGATCGAGGAGTTCCTGGAAGAGACTTTGACCCCTGAAAAGTAAGGAGTAGCCCATTTCTTTAGTGGAAGACAGGAAAGAGTCCTGCGTGGGAACTAGGATAATCAGGGTTAAATCCTCCCACTCCCTCTTTTTTTGGTCTTGGGTCACCTCCCCCAAGTTGCTCAGGACTTAATCTTGGCTCTGTACTCTGGAATTAATCCTGGTGGTACTTGGAGGACCATATTTAATGTCAGGGATTAAACCCTGTTTGGCCTCATGCAAGGCAAGTACCTTACCCCCTGCATTATGTCTACTATATATCATATTTTTAAGGAGAAAGATTCCCAAAGGAGCCTCATCAGTCCAGAGTAGAGAACTCTTCATTCCTGTCACCCTTAAAAGGCAGCTAATTTTAAAGATGCTATGCAAAGCTTCCCCTCCTGCAACAGACACTTAAGTAAAGGAAGTCTGTTTTCCTCTTCTAGATACAGTGGTGTGTGAACCCTGGGAAGTGTTCCTTCCCTTTGTCCGCTGGACAAATCCTTTCACTTGTTCACGTTGCCATGTTTACAGCAAAACCCCCACCCCATTTCAAAATAAAGCTGAAAGGCTGACAGAATAAAAATATGACAGCAGGGAGGGAATGTCACAACATGCCACCATCACACCAAAGCAAGAATAAAAGTCATAAATTAGACCAAGTTAAGTCCATCATCATAGGAGAAAAAAATGGAGTAAAAGCAACTCCTCTTTTGAAGGGAAACTGTAGTCAGGAGGAGACCAGAAGGCTGCAGGTTCTCATCTGTTAAAGAAGCTACCCTGAGGGAACAGAAGTACAGAAAAGTAAAAATAATTCTGAAAGTTTAGACATGTTCATTTACCTACATGGTCAATAAGAACTAAAACCATCATTTTCTAAACTGTTACAATGTCACATAGAGAGGAAGGCATGTGTGGTTTCCCTTTTGCAGGATGGTCCTGGGAAAGTTTCGTTTTCTTCTTTGCTTTAATGATGTGGAGTCACACTGTGCCTAGTCCAGGCTCTGTGCTCAGGAGTGAACCCTGGTGGTGTCAGGGGACCATATGTAGAGTAGAATAGTAATAACAGTAGTAAGAATAGAATTGGGATTCACTGCATGCAAAGCAAGTGTCTTAATCCTTGTATTGTCTCTCTGTGATCCCTTGAATGTTTTTGTTAAGTAAAAATGGGTTTTATTTGGAAATTCTGGGGAAGTTGGGGGAGAGAGCAAGTGAGCAAGAGAGTAAAGTACTCAATAGAGAGCACAGGCCTTCTCAAAGATAGATAGATAGATAGATAGATAGATAGATAGATAGATAGATAGATAGATAGATAGATAGATAGATAGATAGATAGATAGATAGATAGATATAGATATAGATATATGATTGATAGAAATATATATAGTTGATAGATAGGTAGATAGATAGATGATAGATAAATAGATGGTAGATAGATGATGATAGATAGATAGATAGATGACAGAAAGAGAGCAATCCAGTATACATGACTGAATGAAGTATGTAAGTACAAGAGGGGAAGTGAAAAGGACATGTTCATAGACCAGCAGCACACAAGTGCCTCCTAGGAAAGTTAAGTCAGTTTTCAGATTGACATGTTGGAGAAAGAGAAATAACATGGAAGGAGCCAATGGATCATATTTCTGGCAAGATAGACAGTTTAATTGAAATAAGGCGATGACCATGAAAGTGGCTAGGGGTAAGAAGGAGGTGGGACATACTCGGTAAGTAAAGTCAGTAGATCTGAACTACTGAAAAAAAAAAAACCTCTCATATTTTAAATGTTAATTATTTAACAACATTTCTATAGTCCTCCCTTTGTCCACACTGATTTATTTTTATTTACCAACATTTCTATAGCCCTTCCCTGTCCCCCTCTATTAGCAGTCTGGGGAAATGAGGCACATAGTGGCCAACTGATTTGACAAAGATGACTGATTTGACATTGAGAAAATTACTATTACTTTTTTTTGTTTGCTTGTTTGTTTGGTTTTTGGGCTACCCTGGTGGGCTCAGGGGTTACTCCTGGCTATGTGCTCAGAAACTGCTCCTGGCTTGGGGGACCATATGGGATGCCAGGGGATCGAACCACAGTCCATCCGAGGCTAGTGCTTGCAAGACAGATGCCTTACCTCTAGTAACACTGCTCCAATCCCAAATATTTCTCTTGATATTTTTCATTCATATAAAATTTAAAAGCTATTTTTAGCATAGGGCAGAGTATAAGCCAATGTTTATATGTCCATAAAACCCTGGTTTAGAGAAATTTACCATCTTTTGATTGTTATCAGACCACATCACAATTTTATTTAAAAGAAGTTTTTATTGAAAAAGAACTGTTTGGGGCCAAGGTGGTGGCATAGAGCTGTAAGGCGTCTGCTTTGCTGGTGCTAGCCTAGGACAGATCATGGTTCGATACCCTAGTATCCCATATGGTCCCACAAGCCAGGAGCTATTTCTCAGTGCATATCCAGGAGTAACCCCTTAGTGTCACCAGGTGTACCCCCCATAAAAAGAGCTGTTTCTGAATGAAAACTCATTTTATAGTCTGTATGCTGCTTATTTATGCATTAAGATATGGTTTAAATATGAGGCTAAAATAAATTTCCATCATTAATGCCATGGAAATATATCAGATCAATATTGAAAACATACTTTTCACAGAATTTGACTACAAAGGGGATACCACACTGTTCAGTAAAACTATGGAGGTAAATCTCAGTATGTAGAATACAGAACAGTACTACCATGATCCTTCTGACCATGTAACCTTCTATCCTTTATCTGGGGTACCACCTACTCATGGTACCACCCTATTGTAACAAAATGGTCAGATAATGGGAAGTCTGATCAAATGATGACATAAAGCAAAACAGAGCCCAGAAACCCAAAAGAAAATCATTTACTAGGTCGTTTCTCTGCACTATGAAGTAAAATCAATGAGCACTATGGTACTTACTAATAATAATTCAAGGCAATAAACTTGAAGAACATGCCAGGTTCTAGGCGGAAGGCCAAAATAGGGAAAGATTATCCTAAGTTTTCTTGCTAGGAAGATCACCTTGCATCTTGCTTTGTGATCCTGATGAAGTCAGATGAATTTGACCATTCCCAGTATACTCAGGATATTTGTGTGCAGAACCTGTGCAGAATGCCCCCTGCTGGTGACTGGGGGAATTGTATCTGTGGTACTCAATCTTGTTTCTTTATTATTATTATTATTATTATTATTATTATTATTATTATTATTATTATTATTAATCATAATATCTTTATTTAAACACCTTGATTACAAATATGATAGTAGTTGGATTTCAGTCATGTAAAGAACACCCCCTTCACTGGTGCTTAATCTGTTTCTATCAGGGTCTGGGGACTTTGAGGATAAGATATAGAGTGAATGAGAGACCACAGTTGTGAAATTTAAGAGCATTGTGATTCTATCTATCAACTAACTACATCACCTTAAACTAATAGCTTCATTCCTCTGTGTGTAGTTTTTCTCATATGAATAATGAAGCCTGTATAGTACCAATCTGAAGAGAAGATGATGAGTAGGTGGAAAAGAACCAGAACAGTACCTGGCATCTCATGGGTACTCCAAAAGTTTGTACTGATAGCATAGAAGTACTGATAGAGTCTGGAATCAAGAAATCCCACTCTCATGACCCCTCACTATTCATTGTCCATGAGTCTTTAGATGGTCATTCACCTCTCTGATATCAAGTTGCTCTCCTATAAAATATTAATGGCATTGCTTTCATTATCTGCCTGATGAAAAAGGCTGGAACAGTGAACTTCTTTCCAGGACACTATTCAAACTTAAAAAGATCCTAACATGGCCCCAAGAAGGACAACCCAAGCAGATGGACCAGTTGAGCAAAAACATGGAAGGACCATAGTAAATGAAAGGCCATTTAGTTCAAATAATTCAAACCATAATACAAGCCAACCCAGTGGTATTTTTTTCTTTTTTACCATGAAGCAACCAATCTGCTTGAAGTTTAAAATTTCTTCCCTGGAAATCACAGAGGTCTCCAAAATGAAAAATAATAATAACCAAGAAGGTATTTCCCATCTCTTCCCACCCCTGCATATAAAATAATTTTGGAATAGTATTATTTCTTAATTATTCAGATGACACTGTTGGCGTTAAATCCATAGATTCACATGCAAGTAATTTTTACTCATTCAGCTTTAGTTATTATTTCCAATGGGAAATAATTTAATCTCCTGATTTTATATTTTTCTGGCTTCAGATGAGATTGTGCAAGGGAGATGAGGCAGAATTGTTGCAAATTTATTTCCATGCCTGAAATTAAAATCCTTGAAAATGACGGTTCTGATGGCACTTACTGCTACATATGAAAAAGAAGTGTATGAAGGACGTTTCATAAAATTCCCCTTCTTTTCCAGAAATGGCTTTAAGGGAGGCTTCAGAATGAGCACCAAATATGGTTTAGGCAGCTGGACCTAGACCATATGACATGTAAACAGAGGTGTTATTTTAATGTGGGTTGGAGATCTGGAGACATAGTACAGTGGCCCCACTATACTACTGAGTGGCCCCACTCAGATTTGTGGGTTTTTTGTTTTTTGGGCCACACCCATTTGATGCTCAGGGGTTATTCCTGGCTAGCGCTCAGAAATTGCCCCTGGCTTTGGGGGAACCATATGGGACACCGGGGGATCAAACCAAGGTCCTTCCTTGGCTAGCGCTAGCAAGGCACACACCTCTAGCGCCACCTCACTGGCCCCCCATTCAGATTTGATCCCTGGCACCTCATATGGTTCTCCAACTCTGCCAGGAGAAATTTCTGAGCACAGAGCCAAGTATAATTCTCGAGCATCATTGGGCCTATTCCACCCAAAAAATATTAATGTAAATTGGATAGAAACTGTGATAAAAACAATTTCATTTTAAATTTTGATTAGATTCTTGTTTGTTTTTCTTTTTTCTTGTTGTTTATTTTCCATGATGAATGGAGATTCAAGCCATTTTTTTTTTAAACTATGCATGCTGGGAACAGGGTGGAGAGAGGACAACACTGGTGGTGGGAATGCCCTCATTCATTATTACTATGTGCCTTAAATATTACTGGGAAAGATTTGTAATTCACTTTGCCCACCAGCTCATGACATGAAGCTCACCACAAAGAGTAGTCAGTGCAGTTAGAGAAATAAATACCCTGAGAATTATCATAGCAATGTGAATGAATGACTAGAGTACAGGCGGGGGTGGGGTAGGAAGGAGGGAAATTTGGGACATTGGTGGTGGGAATGTTGCACCGGTGAAGGGGGATGTTCTTTACATGACTGAAACCCAACTACAATCATATTTGTAATCAAGATGTTTAAATAAAGATATTAATTAAAATATGTAAAAATAACAATAACAATTAATATTCCATGAAGAGGAAGATATACTTGGGCTCCTTCCTGCTAAATGATCCTGAAAAAAGTTTAATATCACGGCGATATTAATGGCTCTGTAATGTTCAGAAGACCTGTAATGCTCTGCAGTGCTCTGAGTTCACTCAATATTCAGGAATTAAGCCAGAGTCAGCTGAATGCAAAGCAAATGTCTTACCCTTCTATTATCTATCTAGGTCCTGATCAGTCTTCTTTTCTGCAGCATCATTGTAAGTGCTCCCAGGTAGAACATTTCTGAGCAGTGCCTGTACTTTGCTCCTCTCTGGTCTATTTTTTGTTTGTTTTCTTTGCTTGATTTTGTTTTTTTGTGGGGGACGTTGGTCAGTGAAGTAATGCTGAGAGTGCCCCACACCCTTGTAGGATGAACTTCTCTCCAAAAGACTTGTAGATTCAACTAGAATCCGAAGCATTGCTTCTCATGATAGGAATAGGCTCACCTTTAAAGAAACTCCAGGATTTCTGACCAAATATTGCTGATCACGTTTCCTTATCAGGTACCCCAGATTAGCGGCAAAGCACCGGGAATCCAATACAGCTGGCATCGATATTTTCTCCAAGTTTTCTGCCTACATCAAGAACACCAAGCAGCAAAACAATGCTGGTGAGTGACTCCCTACCACCCAAATCCTCCACCCCAAGCTGTGCTGGGCCTTGATCAGGTTATCTTCTATTTGCCCCATTGCATGGCAGGTACCCCTTTTAGAGAAGCATCTGGAACCCATGTCATTGGTTCTACTTGTCATTAAACTGCACTTTGTGTCCCCACTACCAGGAAAAAAAGATGGTATCTGTAGGTGTCCCTATCTAAGACCCTGGATCTAGCTGTAGCTATCTGAGACCCGCCCATTTCTGGGGGGGGGGTCTTGGAAACTGAATATTAGGTGTAACCTTACCTGCAAGACCCGGCCCATTCCTGGGAGGGGTCTTGGAATAGGTAGATAAACCCTGAAGCCAGAGAATTAAGGGTGCTGCCCTGCTGCGCTCGCTGGCTTTAGGTTCTTTGCCTCTTTTGGTCTTTGACCAGGATGGAGGCCAAAGGAAGATGGCTGAATTATAAGATGCAGGGCTAAGAATGGCCAAATGCTTGAAAGGTTATGAGATAGGCCACACACCTGTGGTGGTCAGGGCATGAATAAAGCTGATGCTTCCTGATGCCTGCCTGTGAGTGAGTTCAATACCTGTCGCTTTCCTGGACCCCAGACCCGCCGGATGATGAGGGATGAAGCCACGTGGCCGGGGCCTAAGGACAAAGGCCTCCATCCTTCGCCATCCACCGCCATCCAGCTCAATCGTTAATTATTTGATACAACAGGTATCATTTTGTTGGCTGATGCCATGCCCATCATTGTTTTGCTGAAGAAAGAGAATTCTACTTGTATTGTGCATCTGACTTGAATACACCACACAGCAGGTGTTTCTTTGACCTACTATTATTAGTGGTTTGTCCTAGATTCATGACACATTCAACATCCATTTTGGATGCAGTGTGCATTAGAGGGTTGTCAGGCAGAATGTCACCTTGGTGGTAAGTTATGGAAGCAAGTCTCAGTCATCCAATGCCACCGCCCCACCCTCCCTACTTACTTGCTACAGGTGCAGGATGCCCATGAAGCAAATGTTCAAAATCTGACTCTTTTTCTTACAACTGACCCTTATTTTCTGCCATTGGGCAGAGAGCTGATCACTTCTTTATGGTGCCATCTCAGAAGAATTTGAACCCCTCTGTTAAGTATGAAGTGCTTAGCTCTTCATTTGACATTGTCCTTTAAGATTTAGCTAAAGGAATTTGAATGAAATTGTCAAACTGAGCATGTAAAACACTTGAAAAACTGTGATTAGTTTTGCCAGGCAAAGGAAAGAGGATGAGAAAGCTTGCTTATCCTTTGAGGTAAGGAGGCAGTCTTACAGTCTGGAGCTTGGAGGCCAGCCAAGAGCCAAGCAGTGTAAGTACTCATACAACTTTGTGAATATGAGTGAATGAATGAGCAGTGATTCCTAAATCTTCAGGAATGAATGGACATTGTAGGAGCAGTACCTCATGAATTTACAGGAATGAACAAATAATATGTGCTTCATAGGTTTGATGAGTGAATGATCAACCATCAGATTAGCTCACAATACACAAAACAGGATGGTAGATCCTTGATTTTCCAGGAATGGAAAAGAGAAAGGTAGTTAACTGAATTTTGACAGGAATAGAACTAATTGTAGAAAAATAACTTTTTCAGTCTTCCAGGTGGAATGCTAACAGAAGATATGAAAAAAATAAAATAAGAGACAAAGGATGGCTTGAAGAAGAGTCTAAAAATATGATAATTATCAGATGCAAGGGCAAAACGATACCTACCTATTTATTGCTATTCAGAGCAAGAATTTGTCTCTGGGCACTTTGATACAGATTTTTGAAGGGGGTTCAATTGGGCCAAAGGGAGAAGAGGGTATCAGTTGGATGACAACATAGGGTGGCATTCCAGAGGATGGGAAGAAAATGCAATAGGCAGAAAGTAGGAGAAGAAACCAACACTGCCAAACTAGGAAAGCAATGGTAGCTTTGTTGGTGCGTGAGGAGGCTTTGTAAGGAGTGTCCATTGAGGATTAGGAACTGAATGCATTTGGAAAAAAATATAAAAACATGAAGTATTCTTGAACCATTGTTGTTTGAGTCCTGCGGTGAGTCCATGTCTACCAGGGTCCTCCAAAGATGACTCATTTTGGGAATAAGGCCCTTGCAAATGTAAAGTTCTCAAGATGAGATTCAGGGACTTAGTAAATTTTGTGTAGTTGCTACATCCAATGACTAGGGTCTTTATCACAGAGGAGAAACACAACATAGAGATATGGGAAGGGAGACTTGAAAAAACATGTTTGGCATGTTTGGGCCTGCTACAGGAATATGCTATGGACCACTCGGGACTCCTGAAAACTGAAATAAGCAAGAGGGTGGGTGGACATGTTAATTGCCTACATTTTGGAAAAACTGTCCCTAACTGTGAAGGGAGAGAAGAGAGCTGTGGCTTTGGAACTAGAGTTTTCCCACTCCTTCCTTTTCTCCTCTGCTCCTTCCCATGATCCAGTAGGCCTCCATATGATCAGGTGAACCAATTTTGTCATCTGGACCAGGATAGCTCTAGTATGGTCAGCTGTTTTTTTTTAGTTTCACAGTCAGGGGCTAAAAGTTTTCTCAGATTCTGTCCTTGCAGGGAGTGTCAGTGTGGCTTCTGAATCTGATTGCATGGCTGCTGACCCCACTCTGTTCTGCCTAGCTCATTTCTGCCTATCCTAGCTCCAGCATCAGCACTGCTGGTCACTCGCCTGCTTCTGCATGGCTTTTACAATAATTTTTCCAGATATGCAGTCCTGTGTCTCTTGCCATATAGCCCCCTTTTCAGATTATCCCTTTAGATATTTTTATTCTACTCTTGGACAAAGTCCTCCATTACTTCCCCTACTACCCATTATAATGCCCAAACCATCCCACCAACGAGTTTAGCATCTGTTTCTTCATGAAGCCTGTTTGCATGAAACAATGCAATACTGGCACAGTTCTGTGTGGCCAAACTTCTTTGTCTGTGGTGGACACAGAAACCACCATGGCAAATTTTCTAGTGGTTCCCTAAAATTAGTTTTCCTAGTCAGTGAAACTCAGGGAGGAGAGTCTCTCAAAGAAGTGTTCTTCATCCCTCATATACATTTTAAGTTGGCTTTCTGTCCATTATTTAAACACAGATAGCTGGAAGGGGCTCCAATTCCCAACGCACATGCCAAATGCAGTCCTTGTACCCAGCACTGTGTGAGGCACTGACAAATCCTTGTCCTTGATGAACTCATGGTCTTCAGCAGGTAGTGCAAGCATGAGAAGGCTTTTCTGAACTGAGTATGAATCTCAAATAGGCCACTAGTAGCCAAACAAGTTTCTTCCAAGTTTCTTCCAAGAGGGTCTCTCTGATCCTGTTTCAGCATCTCTAAAATAGATCGAAGAATGCCTTCAAGTTACTAAATGGTATCAACAAGGTTTTTCATGCAAACTCCCTTAATTTATAAGTACGTCAGGCATTGCTTTGCATGTAGTTGACCTGGGTTCAACCTCTAATACCACATATAGTCCCCTGAGCCCTGCCAGGTGAGATCATCAAGCAGAGAGCCAGGAGCAAGCACTTCTGGATATGCTCCCTCCAGAAGGAGACAACTAGATTGTTAAGAGGGACATATGGTTGTGCTTCCGTTGCTTCTGTTGTTCATGAAACATTGAACAGGTCTTATCAACTCCATGCACCTCAGTTTTCCCAGTGATGCATGCAAATTCTATATCAATTTGCTTACATTAATGCTGTTATTTCCAACTGTGTTCCCTTGGCATTTTTCTGAGCTATTTGCATCAGTGCATTGCTTAGATTCTGTCTAAGCTCCTGCCTGAGGAGTCAGGGTTTTTTTCCAGGGTGTGGAGACAGTAAATTAGTGTAGGATCAAGAACCATTTGAAGAACTGGAACAATAGTACAGTGGATAGAGCATTTGCCTTGCATGCAGTCAATCTGGGTTTGATTTCTGGCAATCTATATGGTCCCCCGAGCACTGCCAGGAGTAATTCCTGAGATGTGGTCCAAAGACCAAAGGGGAAAAAATGAAATTACTTGGAGGCATGTCTTGTGACATACATATGCAACTCAATTCCCCCAAGAAGTAGCGTCCTCAGAGAATATAAAGCCTATTCAGGGAGACACAATCATCTTCAAAACAAAGTAGTGTAGAAATATGTAGTAGAAATAGTAAAATAGTGTAGAAAGTAGTGTATAAATAAGTATAAGAAATAAGTAGTGTAGAAATGAGTATTAATGGCCAAACGAGGTACAGAGGAGGTAACCTCTGAATATGCTATAGGATATAGCACATGCCCCTTAGTTCTACTGTCATCCATCCAATTATTCAGGCCAGATATATGAAAATATTCCATGATTGCACGCTCAGGTCCTTGTGAGTCTTATGTTTTAAAATTTATAACCATTCCTATCGCAGAAGGACTTGATACCTACTCAGAAGGATGATACATAAGCTGCAGACCAACTACATGCACTAGGAGGAAACGAGATAAAAAAGCCAAGTGGAGACTCAAAAAAAAGTAGCTCCTCTAGGGTGAAGATAAAACCAGCAGGGTATCTGCAGTGAAGATAAATTCAAACTTTGATGTATAACAAATATTTCTGACTTGAGAAGTCAGGAGAGGCTGTGGTTTTCCATTTCTCTGGTCTGTCACTTCTTTGCCTTCAGTGCTGCTGGCAGTAAACTCCTGGCTGCCTTATGCTGCTGTGATTTCTCATTGTATTTCTGCCCTCTGGGCTGCACCCCTCTCCTGCCCTTTGATCTTCTCCTGAGTCTTCTCTATATCTAAAATTCATTTTCTTTCTACTCCCACAAGCCAGTCTTTTCTTCAAGACTCCTGGGTTCTCTCAGTAGCCTCAGGGCTGGGTTGCCAAAACTTCATATCTTCTCTTGGTCATTTTTAGGGCTCACAGCTATCTGTCTGTGCCCATCTCAGTTCTCAACTCTATGGGCTGAGACCACTACCAGGTGTCTTCCCTACCCCCTTTTCCACATTTGGATAATTCTCAAGAACTTATCAGACTCTGTCTGAATATCTTTATATTTGACTGGATAAAATACTTCTAACATTATAAAAATGTTTGCTTGTTTGTTTTATTCTGGGGTCACACTTAGCAGTGCTCAGGGGTTAGTACTGGCTTTGCCCTGAGGACTTACTCCTGGCAGTCTCAGGGCAACCATAAGGGATATCAGGATCAAATCTGGGTTGAGCACATGCAAAGCAAATGAGCTATCTACTGTACTATCACTCTGGCCTATGAACTTTGTAAAAGCCTTTGAATACCTTCCTGGGGATATACAACTGGACTGGACTCTGGGTCTTGAATACAAACCCTAGATTCAGATCAGTTTCACTCTGACTTTTGTCCTTCATTAGTCATCCTTAAGGAGACTCCTTTCTAGACTGACAATCCAAATTGCCTACCTGAAAATAATCAGGTCATAAAAAATAAGTCTTGTCCCAGAGAATCAAGGACACATGACCCCCAAATGTAAAGCACCTTCTTGGGGCTTTGCCCTTCTTTCCTCCACCTTCCTCATGCAAATTCAAGTCTTACTTTTCCCCAGAGCTGAGTGGTTAGCATTTCTCATCTCCTCCTGATCTGAGATCCTTGGATGGAAAAAAAAAAAAAAAAGAGCCACCATTAGCTAGGAAGTTCTCCAAGCAGTTGTCATTCTGTTTCCTAAAGAGTGTTCAGGCTTTCTCCTACCTAAGTTTCCCACCTGTGACTATACTTACTGAAGAAGACCAAAAAAAAAAAAAAAATCCTCGAAATCACATAAACTGAAGAAAAATCAGGGTATTCTCGGAGTCTTGGGAAGCTCATGAATTTTCCTTGGGATGCTCACCCCCACCAATGGAAAATGGGATTATGGTTGACACTTCAGTTCTTGTTTCAGTATCAGCCACTAGCTGCCTGACTCTTCCTCCCCCTCTCATATCTTGTTGGGCTCTCAGGAAAGACAGCAGGCCCCAACCCACCTACCACACTGTATGCTTGCTCCTTCCTGTCTCCTTTCTCCATCCAAGCCAAATATTTCTCCTCTGAAAGGTACATTCTTCAGTAGCACATGCATTGAGTGCAGTGCTGGTGGAAATCGGCTCCAAAGCACTGGGACTCTTCCTTTCCCTACCATGTCCCCAATGGTTTGTGTCCCTATGAGCAGTCATCTTGCTGATGTCCTGACTCTTCTCCCCTCCTGCCTCCTGCCTGGATCTCCAATGTCCCATACACCCCTTCAATCTCTCTCTCTCCAAGGGAGTCAATGACCTTTACAGTAGTCATCCTCTGTTGATGTAATGGTAATTGGACTTGGACACATCCTTGGACACCACATGTAATGGGAGTTGGACTGGACACACCCTTGGAATTGGACTGGGACATGCCCCAGGATACACCCTCTGTTCAGTGGTATTAAATAGAAAACTTTGACGGTTAGAGGGCGGCTCAGGGTAGAGACAGGAATAGCACCTGCCAGTCCTTTTGGGTGTGTGGGGAAGGTGGGCTGGAGATGCTGCCTTCTCTGTATCTATCCTTCATTCCCTATTCTCTCTCAAGCCCATATATATATAGGTCTCTCCAATCTCCTCTGGTTGGTAAACTTCTACCTATTCCTCTCTCTCTCTCTCTCTCTCTCTCTCTCACAGAAAACTCCAAGTACATAGTGGCAGACTTCAGACTTCATATGGGAATAAAATGACTTGGTTTCTACCTCCTCTCTCTTTCTCTTCTCCTCTCCCCTACCACCCCACTGTGTGGTAGCAACAGGGTGGGTCACTACAAACTGGAGTCCTTGGGTGGGTACCTCAAACTGCCAGCAGCTGAGCCTCGAGGCACCTGTGAGCTTTGCAGCTAACTGCAGTATTCTGCACCCTCCCTCCTTTATAATAAAATATGCAAGAACTTTATGTAAGTACATTAAGTCCCTCTTTATGTGACACCAATAGAGCATGGCCACTAATAGACTTCAGCTCAGTGAGTAATTAATTAAATCCAAAGAATCTGAAGTCCTGCTTTATACACAATTCCCTCCCTCCATGCACAGAATAGTGAGAATCCTGTCAAGGCAAGAAATAGGGACAATCATTTGGAGGTAGGATTTCCCTTAATATCAAGTAACTGATCCTCATAAGACACTATTATTTAATGACTGTACTTTATAAGATAGTGGGATTTCAAAGATATGGAATGTGAAAAAGTTTAAACTTAACCAATTGTAGAAATAAATTTTTAATTTTGAATCACTGTGAGATAAACAGTGACAAAGTTCACAATTGAGTTTCAATTTCAACACCCTTCACCAGTGCACATTTCCCACTACCAATGTCTCCTTTTCCCTCCTATTCTCCTTGTTCTTCTTTCCCCTTCTGTGGCAGACATTTGTAATGTGGTTCCAACAGTGTTAAGGTTTATAATAGTAGTATACAGTTATTGAACCCCTTCACCCACCAAAGTGCTTATAACTCCTTCACTGTTCTTATGTAATTTCTGTCCAATTTTCATTCCTTTAGTATTTGTTAATAAATTTTGTCATCCAAGGCCAGTGGGTTTTCAGTATTTGATACTATCTATTCCCTTGTTTCCCATCTTTTTCTTACAGATGAGTTATATCTTGGTATTTCTTCTTCTACCTCTGACTTAATTTCACTTCATATATTAGCTTCCAGTTCCATCCATGTTGCTAAAAACTGTTTGATTTCCACTTTTCTTTACAGTGCATAATATTATATTGCATTTGTATGTACAACTTCTTTATCCATTCATCTGTTTTAGACTTTTGGCTTGTTTCTATATCCTGTCTATTGTTTTCAAGTGCTGCAATGAATATAAGTGTGCATATATACTTTTGAATTTTATTTTTAGTATTTGGGGGATAGATGTCAAGAAGTGGAACCAGTGGATCATAGGAGAGGTCTATTCTTATAGTAGGGAATTTTCTGAGACCTTCCCAAAGCTAACTTCCTGCAACTTTCTAGAGACTGCAAGTTACTTTGTTGGCAAGAATGCCATCAAGGTCAGCACAACATCAAGATGTCTCTGGGACTCCTGTCTACTTTCATAACCAGTGCTCACTAAGTCCTGTGTCTGCTTTGTAGAATAAGACAGTTCTTAGATTTTAAACCAGGAGGTGGAAAAATCTTTATTCTCTACAAGGTCAACTGGCAAATATTTCAGACATTGATGACTGAGTAGGTTGCTGCAATAGCTCATTGCTTTGTTAGAACTACTAGAACTGTTTTAGTTCTACCAAATCTACCATTTGAGCTGTCAGATGGCTCAAAGAGTTAGACTGCAAGCTTTGCATGTGGTAGTTCTGAGTTCAGTTCCTGACACTGCATGGTGAGGCCCCTGACATACCCTAAAAAGAAAATCAGCCATAGACAATGCATAAACAAGTGGCTATGTTCCAATAAAATTTCTTTTATTGACACTGAATTTAATTTCATATTATTTTCCTATGTCACAAAGTATTTTTTTGAGGTTTGTTTCCAACTCTAAAAATGTCCAAAACATTTTTTGGGGTTAAAAGGCCATTAAAACACACACACACACACACACACACACACACACACACACGGTAGACTGGCTTTGTCCTTGGGACTATCATTTTCTAATCTCTCTTCTAGGTAGTTCCAGAATGTAATAGAAAGTTCTCTTAATTTCTATACCTCTTAGTGTGTCAACATTTCTAATATAGAGGTTAGGTGTGGGGGTGGGAGGGGAGACACATATCTGTTGGTGTTCAGAGCTTTACTCCTGGCTCTTTGCTCATGGATAATTCTTGCTAGGGCTTAGGAACTATATGCAGTTCCAGGATTTGAACCAATACTCAGATAAAGACAAGCATATTACCCCTGTACTAGCTCTCTAGTAGCCTAGATTTTAAGATAATCTCTTCTTGCATTTTGTTAATGAAATTCATTAATGAGAGTCCTTAGGGTACTTTCTGACATAGTAGGCATTAATATGTGATATCTGTTAATGGCCCTGCTTCTACTTTCACCAATCATCCATGTCCACCTTTGAACAGAGTTCAGTGTTCTCTGTAATAAAGGCATGTGCTGCCCTCTTATGGCAGAAGCAGGAGATAGTCGTTAGGGACAATTTAGGGCATTCTATCCTAGAAGGGCTAAAAATTTGCCAGTAACTTTCTCTTGCTGTCACAGGGATTTGGTTTTGCCCAAACTTTGGCTGGCGGTTAAGAAGAGATCAGCTCTCTTCAGGGGCTGGAAAACGCCTTCTAGCATGTCCTCCACATCTAATAGATGCTACCCAGTGTCAAACTCCCTGCAAAACTTCGTTTGTCCTTCCTCATCAAAATTTTATTGCTAAATACTTCCTTGACTTGAGAATACAAATGGGGTTGAGAAAAAAACAAAATGGCCTGGGAGGGCTACTAGTTAAGAAATAACAATCCCTTCCGTTTTCAAAGGCCCTGGGTAGGAGGAAGGTGGTGGGTAGGCGAGGTGGAGCCTTTACCAAATTCTCCAGGATGTGGCCAGCCACGTCTAAAAGAGGACACATTTTCTGTCAGGCTGTTTAATCATAAAGTGCTTGTTTCCTTCCCCTCTTCCTCAGTTTTATGCCCTTCCTCCCTCATCGCCTGGGGTCTACATAGAAATAATAACATCCTTGGGAGCTCAGAGGAGAGACTTGACCCCCACTTCTCCTGCAGTCTGTAACCAGCTCTGAGGTGAAAATTTGTTGTTTTAGGGCACTATGCCCCAAAGAGAAGGCATGCCACACAGACATCGCTAAAGTGGTAGAGGCTGCTGGCTGCATCTATGCTGTCAGCCACAGATCCATTCCATTGGATGAGGATGATCTGTGTCACTCCTTAGCAGGATGGGCTCCTGGGAAGGGGACCATTGCAGGGGCTGTTATCACCAGGGAGGTTCCCCGGTGGTCCAGGACCACCCCAGTGATGAGGATAATGAGGTGACTGTCTTGTCACTTCCTCCTAAAGAAGCCCTGACAGGCTCCTTTGAAGAAAAAAAAAAAAAAGGCCACCTCTAGTCATAAAGGGACCCTTCAGGTCTCCTTCCCTGGCAGACTCCCTGTGCAAACAGCTTTGCAGGGCATTTTGTTTGTTTGTGGGGTTAAAGTTTTTGCTCTGATTCTCATTCTTCGAAGAAAAACAACCCTTCTAGGTGGGATCCGTGTCCGAGTCCTGGCAGGGCCTGCAGAGCTGCAGCAGGGAGGGTCCTTCATGCTCAGCAGGAGAGGGAGGGGAAGGGGCCAATATTTCCTTCTGACACCTCCCAGGAGTTGCCCAGGGGATTCTTCCAGAGGATCTTTGATTGGGTTCATTATTGAAGCGGATGCTGGCAATTTATAATGTAACGGATTTTGTTCCTGAAATGAATCCTGGGGCAGTAGTGAGGATGGCGGTTGGTGGTGTGAAAGGGGCTGGCACCCGGAGGCAGGGAGGGGAGGGTCCTGCATGGGTGGGCGCATTCATTAGTGCAAGGAGCCCTGTTAGCTGTGTGGGCGCCCCGGCTGCTGCCGCTGAGCAGAGACCACCAACACCATTCCATGTGATGGAATTTCCCGCCCGTCTGACCAGAACGAGTTCTGCCCTGGCCTGGATTCAGATCAAGGGCTGGGGAAGAAAGTAACAATAAATGATTAATTTGAACACAAGGTAAATGCTCATTCACGTCTGTTTCCACCTACTATTCCCTCTCCCTTTGCCACCAACCTCTTGCCTTTGTGGCATCTATATACAAGCATGCTTATCTATATGCTCTCATGCACATATCTCTGTCTCTCTCATACACGTCTTTCACATATGTATCTTTCTTACATACATGTGAGGGCATATATCTGGTAGATGCCTATTATTTGTGCATCGTCATTCAAGTTGTGTCTGCTCTGATATTCTAAGTACTGACACCAGACTTGTGCTAATTTACCTAAAAAGCTAACGAATGCATACTTGAATATGCATACTTGAATATTTGAGGAATCTCATTAAAGTACAGACTTTTACATGGTAAGTCCTTGCTGGATTCCCAAAGTTCCCAGGTGCTGCAGGGAGGTGCATTGGGACTTGGAATTAATTGTAGGCTGGATCTCCTTTTGGGACATGCTATGAGCTTGTCTCACTGACCAATATTTTCTGTGAAGTCCAGCTCAACTCCTGACCCAGGGCAATAAACACTTGTTATCGAATGAACAAACTAAATCCCAAAGACTTCAAGGTGAGTCTACTCTGTCTGCTCATTTATCTGAGAACTGGTGAAGGGTTTGTTTGACCCTGCCTCATCCTTGTGGGAACTTTCCTCTGAACCATTTCCTGTCCCAGCTTTCAGTTTCAGCCTGGGATACCTTTCGGGAGGGCTTTCATCCTCTTGATGATCTTTGTAATTTTCTCATCTCCATTTAAAGTTTAGCTAGTCTTTGACTGGGCCAAGCTCTCAATTGAGAATCTGTAATGTGCTTCTACTGTCTCTTTGATATTAAATCGGGTTCCATGGTGAGAAAACCAAAAGGTAATGTCACCCAGAGCTAGTTAATAATAGACTGAGTAGGGTAGCATTGCTGTTTGCCTGAAACTTTCCTTTTTACCCTTACTTTGGGGAGGTAGGATAGGGCCACACCCAGATGTGCTTAGGCATTAGTCCTGGCTCTGTGCTCAGGGATGACTCTTGATGAAACTTGGGTATGTGGGGCAAGCATACGTCAGCTTCATGTAAAGCAAGCACATTAGCCCCATCTCTCCCATCCACCACTCTTACTGTTATAACTATATTTATGGACTATAGTTCATATTCAGAGTTAATGGTGAAACTTCACCAAAAGTTAAAAGAGAAAACACAAAATACTAAATTCTACTGTTTCCAGCCAACCTGAAGTTTTGGAGTTTTTCTAGGACTTTCAGATTCAAGAGGCTTTGCACTGATCATTGTAAGAAAGGGATTTCTCTGTGTCCATATCCTTTCCTAAATATCCTAAATTAGGGAGTTGAACATAGGACTTATCAGCCTCTCCCTTTCTCCATCCCCAGCATGCAGTTATAACTGATGGTCCCATGCCCATTGCCACAGCACTGACAGTAATCTATGTTTTGCTTCCATTGTGAGGTGAGCAAATACAAGTTATGCTCAACACTTTCTTTGCTCAGGAGTAGTTCATGTTTCAATTCTACTGTGTCACCTGGTAGAGAGATATAAGCTATGGCCCTCTTTTGAACTTAATGACCCTGGAGGAAAGCAGGTCATCTCAAACCAAGGCAATTCCTCCATCTCCTCAAGTCACCAAGAAGTAGCATTGTACAAAGAAATAGGAATTGTTGCAGGTGCTCTTATGAGATAAAATAAATTGAATAACCCCAGTGAGACATTCTTAAGAATAACATTATTCTTAAGAATAATAAAGGTCCCCTGGCCTTTCTTCAAACCCCACTGAATAGATCATCTTATAAAAAATATTCACTCAGTACCAGAAATTGGGTAAGGTGCTAGAATAATAGTATAACAATGAAAGAGAGGCCCTATCTGTATGTATTGGCAAAGGTAGTGTTTGAGTACATATTATAGAGACCTGATTACAGAGTTTAAAACAAATATTTTATTTCCCTTTAGTTAGCAGAAACTGACATAACATTTTACTAGCTCTGGGGCCCTGCTTTAATGAAATACTCTTTATCAAAATGTTTACTTCTTAATAGGAATTTGCTTTTCTCACACAGAAAGAAGTGTGGGGAGTAAAGTTCTAGGCGGTTGTAGTTGCCTAAAAGCACCCAGGTCAGCTCCTTGAAGGGCCTTTACTCCCTTTATCATCTCCCATGAGACTCTTGTTCTCATGGTTCTTATGACACAAGATAGATGCTCCATTCCAGACATTGCATCAGGGTTCCAGGCAGCGCCAGCTATGACTGTCTGTTCTTTTTTGGAAGCTTATCCATAAATTTTATATCTCATTAGCCAGACTTGGTTATTTGCCCCCCCCCCCATACCAGACATATTGCAACGTTAAAAAAAAAAAGCTGAGCACTGAAAGTAGCAAAGAAAATACAAATGAACTCTTGCCAATAATTTATTTCCAACATATTCAATGTATGCACTTTTTAAAAAGAATAATAGCAAAAATATTTTATATAACCATGTCCCAGAGACATACTATTCAAAGTTCCCTTTTGTAATTGACCTAAGCAGAGTCATTAACTGTCCTCTACTTTAGGAAAAAAGAAGTCAAAAATCAGACGCCTGATTTATTGCATGCTTACTGAAAGGCAAAACTTAAGTAGTAAAAGCTGCATGACAAGAACACCCCAATGGAACACTACTGGCCCATGGACCGTAATTCACATGGGGCAAGTGAGGGCCCAGAGAGTCACTCCCAGCAGTGGGGACTGGCATGATTATAATCTATTCAGGAAATTCTGCAAAAGCTATTCCTGACGTTTAGGGTTGGACCAAAACAGGGGGTGAGGAGGAAGGCCGATTGTAGTGGGACAAGGAGGAGGATGATAGAATCAAGGTTCAAGAGCCCAACTGAACAGGTCAAATAAGCATCTGCATTATTCATCTGGAACTCCTTCCACAGGACAGGGATGATCTCAAGTTCTATACTCAAAAGTACAAGCTTTCTTGCACTTCTAGAGATACATTGGTTGTACTTGCACACTTGCATATAATATCTGCTTACTGCATGCGGTGCCCCTCTGATCCCTCTATGGAGATGCTTCATGACCACAGTCTACAGTGTGCTGGGCTCTGATGTCCATTTTTCAGGGGTGGAAATTGAGTCCCAAGAGGTTAAACTGCTCTCTTAAACTAGGATGTATCAGAGCTAGTTCTTAACGGAGACAGCAGGTTTGCACTCTTAACTTGTGTACGCTGTTGACTTAATAGAATCATTACTGAACATCTGTGGAGAAATGAGTTTTTATTTTTAAAAAACATTTTATTAAACCATTGTGATTTACAAAATCATTCATAGTTGGGTTTTAGGAATACAGTGTTGCAGTAATAATCCCAATATCAGAGTTAAATTCCCCCCACCAATGTTCCCAGTGTCCATCCCATACTGCCACCCTTCTTTTCTTTCTTATGGCTGAAAATAATATGTTTAGCCATACCTCATGATGCTCAGGTATTACTCCAGGCTCTGCATGCAGGAATTATTTGTGGAAGTACTTAGGGGACAATATGAGGTGACAGTGATTGAATCTAGGTTAGCTGCAAGCAAGGTAAATGCCCTACTTGGTGGGCTATTGTTCTGGCACACCTGTTTGATGCTCAGGAGTTATTCCTGGCTAAGCGCTCAGAAATTGCCCCTAGCTTGGGGGGACCATATGGGAAGCCGGGGGATCAAACCGGGGTCCTTCCCTGGCTAGCGCTTGCAAGGCAGACACCTTACCTCTAGCTCCACCTCACCGGCCCCCCTTATTATATTTTTAAATTTAATTTTTTAAATTATTGTTTTAAATTAAGCCCTGCTGGTACTCAGGGCTTACTTCTCTCTCTGTGCTCAGGTTTCGTTCTTGGCAGGGTTCAAGGAACTATATATGTTGTGCCTGGGTAGACATGCCTGCCATGTGCAAGGCAAGGGCCTTCCCTACTCTCTGGCACCTGATTTTATTTTATTATAGGGCCACATGTGGCAGTGTTCAGGATAGAAAGGAGTACCAACATTGGCATGTAACTGGGGTTTCTCATATAGGAGGAATGTTCTCTGCCACTTGAGTCACTTTCCAGGTCAGGTTGAGGCTTATAGAAGAGTGGGTCATTTAGGAAACTGTGATCAATGAGTCTGCAGGCCACAGATAGTCTTTGAATAACCCCATGTGTTACACCACATCACAGACACTCCTTGAACAACACGTTTGACAATACATCAATTCACCAATCCCAGCTTCTTGGTTGGTCGTCTGGCTCAGCAGTCCACTTACTGGATAACAGCACCAACCCCAGGCCGCTAAGAATGTTCAGGAGATCACAGTTTAGCCAATGAAAAATGGGCAACAGGAGAAGTTATAAAATAATCATAGAATGACTAAAGCCAGTCGTTGTTTCAGTTTAGAGTTGTGGTGGCAAGAGCGGCAGCTTTTAAATTTGTTAATGGCTCTTAAATAAAAGATGTGGCTGAAAGAAGACAAAATGTGGTTAACTCACTTGGGTCTGAGTGTTTGGCGTGGAGAGGAAGCGTTGAGAAAGAAAATCTGTGAACTCTAAAGGTCAAAACGTGTGAAGGAGAAAGGGAGAGTCTCTCTTAGCCAGTTGTTTGCAAAGGCTTGACTTAAAAATTACCTGTTCTAAAGCAGCCGTAAAATACTCACCGTTTCTAGCCTGACTGGATCTGCAACATAAACTACAACGGCATTAATAGCTTCAGTCAGCATTTATGTCCTTCTTTCTATTAGTACAATGGGTTTTACAACCATTTATGAGTTTCTGGAAAGCCTAATAGGAAACACGCAGACCTGGAAGCGCATCCAAAGTACTCCCGTGGATTCTCAAGGAAAGTCCAGAAGGGGGAGCCCCTGCCCCACTGTTGGAGTGGACCCGGCCTGCCTAATAGAGAACAGTCAGTCCCCCACTGCCTGCCAGCTTGCATCCTCCCTGGCAGATCTCTGCAGTTTCCTTTTGGGCTGGGATTCTGTCCTGTCAGTTGTTCTGTCTCTCGCTCTCCTCTTGTTGATAAATAAACATTGGGGGTGCTTACATGGTACAGACTGTACACACACACACACACACACACACACACACACACACACACACACACACACACACCATCTAAATCCGAAGACCTACATGATACTCTCATTAAATTGACTGTGGCTTTGAGGAGACTTGCAACATAAACTGGGTCTGAAATGGCCTCTAATATCCATGCCTTCCTTCCCTTCATGCCTTACAAACAATAATCTTATGGAAGGTCTACTGGGTTGTCCCGAATTCTTTACCATATGGGTGTTTTCAACATAAATCATTGCCTTTTATTTTAATAATAATAATTAATAATAATAATAATAATAGTTATTTGTGTTAGGGAAAAATACATCTGAACATAAGGCAAATAAGCATAAGGCCAATTTGTGGAGCCGCATTAAAAAAAAAAGATTATTTGAGGGCTTGAATGATAGCACAGCAGTAGGGCGTTTGACTTCCATGCTGCCAACCCAGGACAAAGCTGGGTTTGATTCCCAGCATCCCATATGGTTCCCCAAGCCTGCCAGAAACGATTTCTGAGCACAGAGCTAGGAGTAACTTTTGAGTGCTACCGGTGTGGCCCGAAAATAAAAACATAAACAAAATGAAACAAAAAGATGATTTGGAAGGCGTAGGCTTGGGGACCACGCATGATCGTGCTCTTGCCTCTGTTCAGGGGTCACTCTTGGAAATGCTCAGGAGACCAAGTGTGGTGTCAGGGATTGAATCAGGGTTGATTGCTTGCAAGAAAATTACCTACACACTGTGTTATGTCTCCAAACCCAAGAAGATGATTTCCTCCCCCCCATAATTATCCCTGCTAGGGCATGGGGAAGAAATGATAAGCAGAATCTATCTCTTCCTCAAGGCAAAGTATCCAAATTTTTTAAAAATAGAGGGAACAGAAAATAGGGTACAGGAAATAGAGGGTCCGTTGTAGTGTCTAAATAAGACCCTAGTTACACAACCTGACATAAATCCTGCCTTAAGAGTAAAGATTACTCTTTCATTTTCTGAGAAGAAGCATACGTGTTTGACGTTTACTCCTTCCTCCCAGTTTAGGGTGATATCATTTTTAGAACAGACACTAAAAGTGCTGAATTTCCCAACTCAGCTGTCCCTACCCAAGGGATCAGCAGGGTATCTGTTAAAGTGGTCATTGCATTTTGCTTTCTCAAAAATCAGCTTCAGACCAAGAACATTTAGACAAACCCAAATGGCTTGGTGAGAACAATGACAACCCCAGAGAGATGATTTCAGGTGATTTGGGATGAATCAAGAATTGGGGTATCTAAGCATGAGCTTCTGTTCCTTAGCCCTCCTGCATTCTCCTAGCATAATTTTTCTTATAGCTTCCAGGAAATTCTGGAGGTTCAGATAAGCTTCATTTTAGATACCCAAATACTTTTTCAAGATCATCCTTTGTTCTCTAGTCTTTCCCTTAGATGGGAGGGATGCTTCCCAACCTCTCACAAATATAAGTTCTACAACTATACGAATAATCTTTGCTCCCATTACACTGGGTTCTGCTATGCACCAAATTGCTTTAATGGAAACTCTTGAGTAACCATTTTCAGTGGTAAGATTCACACTTATGCTTCTTGAGTGCTACTATGCTTGTCAATTATCACACATCCTCTCAGGGGTCAAGATTTTGGATGTCCCTGACATATATTTGTCACATCAGGCTCTTTTTGTCCCTACCATAGTGTTACCAGTATTATTGCTAACATAGTCAGGGGACCCCGGAACTGCACAGAAGCCAAGAGAAAAACCACATTGGAATTCGACCAACACCCTGTCATGTCTGGCTCCATACAGCTAAGGAGTAGATTGTATGCCATTTTAAGAGACCAGAAAGCATCAAGGATTACCCTTTCCTGCTATGGTTTCCAGAAGTTCAGCGTTGTGTTGGTGCCCACTTGCTTTATCTATCCCTGTGTGGTCATACATATTCTTGCAATCCAACTTTTACTGGTCAGGCTCTCTTTCCCTCTTTAAGGAGTTTTGTAATATAATTTCACCAAACCTGAAAGATGAATGCAGATCTCTGCTGAGGTCTACCTGTGTGTATGGGGGCAAGTAGGGGGGATTATTTATCCATCATAAATGGAAATGTCCTAAAAAGTTTCATGTCCTCTTCTTAGGTCATAGTTACTGTTTCTCCCCAATGAATTGTTTTCTGTATGGCAACAACTTTGTTACTGCTCACCTATGTTTGCTCTTTTACTGACCCAGAATCAGCACTGCCCTGGCCTATCCAGTCTCTCCTTTCCCTAGTTTTCTCTTCCTATACTCCTCCCAACACACACACACACACACACACACACACACACACACACACACACACACACACACACACACACATTCACTCACACCCACACTTCTTGTGCTGAATAATTTGGTTTCTCTTTGTTTCTATAGCTACTTCCTACAAGGAGGTGAGGGAAGGTGGTAGCAAATTCTCACTGATTTTAGTCTCCCACTACACTCCCACGTTCAACAATATCAACAAGGTGTGGCATTTTCATGTTTTCTCTTCAGCTAAATATAACACCCAGGGAAATCTCTAGCATGGTCATCTCAAATAGCTACATGTATTTAGTTTCCTTCCTTCCTTCCTCCCTTCTTCCCTCCCTCCCTTTTTTCTTCTCCTCCCTTCTTTCCCTCCTTCCTTTCTTCTTCTCTCCCTCCCTTTTCTCCCCTCCTTCCTTCCTCCCTCCCTTTTCTCCCCTCCTCCCTTCTTTCCTTCCTTCCTTCCTTCCTTCCTTCCTTCCTTCCTTCCTTCCTTCCTTCCTTCCTTCCTTCCTTCCTTCCTTCCTTCTTTCCTTCCTTTCCTTTTTTTCCTTCCTTTCCTTTTTTTCCTTCCTTCTCCTCTCCCTTGCTCCCTCCCCCTCCTCCTCCCTTGGATAAATTAATGTTATATTCTCCAATGAGAAGATGAGAAGTGAAAATCTACAGTCCTCAGGTGATTTCTTTTTCAACATCAGCATATTTCTTTCTACTAAGCACAGCCTGAGATGATCTCACTATATGGCAATCTTGGCCTCAAGTGTAGTTAGAGGTGATATTCCTCACTGAGAAACAATGTGAAAGCTTCTGTAAGACTCTCAGGGAAAAAAAGAGTCTTCCTCTGGACTCACTTTAATAACTATGAATACCAATAACTCCGGGGAGAAAAATGGGCCCAGAAAGATAGCACAGGATTTAAAATGTGAGGCTGATCTGGTTTGATCTCTAGTACTACATATATATAGTCTCTCAAGTACCACCAGGAATAACCCTTGAACATAAAACCAGGAGTAGCATCTGAGGAATAATGGGTGTGGCCCCAACTCTCCCCTCTAAAGTTTATTTCTCAGAAAATAAATCCATTAATTAAAGAATAGAAACATTACCAAATTATCTAGAAAAAAAATGCTATTATAGAGTTAGAGCCTGTACCAATCTCACATCAGGGAAAGTAGGGTATGTAAGGAAAGGTTGCCTCCAGGAAGGAATGTGGCAGGCTCAATGGATCCCAAATCCCCCAAAAGCAAGAAGACCTTGGCTCCCAGAGATGGCGTGGAAAGAGAAAATAAAATCTTTATTATTAGAATTTAAAGCCCTGTTATAAAATCCTGGTATTTTGGCTTTTGTTTTGGGGCCAAACATACTTGAGAGTTTCTCTTGCTCTGGAGCCCTTGGGACCTACCCCGGGTGGTGCTCAAGAGACCCAATGAAATGTTGGAGATCAAAAGCAAGTCAGTCGAAAGCAAGGCACAAGTGTGTTACCCACAATGCACTCTGGCCAAGGCCCTATAAAATCCTGGTATTTCTCCTAATTCATTCAGGAGGCCTAATAGTAAAGGGGAAAAAATTATCTTTGCTTTTCTGAATACTTAATTCTAATCTATCTATGCATCTGTGGACCCATGGTAGGAGGGACTTCTAGAAGAGAAATTTTGAAAAAGAAATCCAAGACTTATCTTTTGGTATTCAGAATAGCACTTTCAAGATGAAAATAGTCTTGCATGTCAAGCCATTATATTCAAATGTTCCAAATTCCATTCTTCAAGAACCATGTGTGCGGGCTCACTTCTCCAATTGGGGACGGAGGATTTAGCTCACAAGGAGGCTTGTTCTTTGTCCAGGGTTGATATACTAATAGGCTTTTTTGGTTGGGTTCTTTGTTTAGGGCCTCATTTGGGTATGTTCACGGTGTATTGAGGGCTCTGTGTTCAGAAATCACTCGACAGTTTTAGGGCGAATTTGTGTGTTGGTGGGGCTCAAATCAGGATTGGCCACATTTAAGGCAAGTCCCTTAGAAACTCTATTATCTCTCTGGGCCCTGGTGGAATTTTTGATAGGGGACATTCATGGAAAGATGCTGAAACTTGGGAATGCAGGGAAGAGTGAGGGTTAAGGAAAAGTAGGAATTTGAACTTTTCAGGATTAGGAGGGAAGAAAGTTCACCTCTGACCACAACCTTATGGGCAATATCCTCAGAGGTTATTCTGACAGGAAGTGGAAGTTCAGCAGAGCTGAGATTAGGTGCATCACCCCAAACTCCCATCTCTCAGTGCCCTGGAAGTCTCCAACTCCCACTCCATTGTTAATCAGGGAAGAGTAATAGAGGAGGCACTGAGAAACCATAAAAATTTTTATGCAAAAAGAGACTGAGAATTCTCAATTAGATTATTGCATCAGACTAGGTTATAATTCAGAATGGGGTAAATTAAAGTTATTGTTTTCCCAGAGTCTGGGAGCTTGTCAGGAAGACCAACAGCAGTTAAAAACCAAACAAGCTACATTTGTATGCTCTATCCCAGGAGTGCATGGACTAGTTAATTGGCTTGCACAAGCAGGTGTCTCTAGGCTATATCCTAGATGCAACCTCTTTATTAAATGAAGCTGAACAGTCATTGCCATAGCTGTGAATTTAAATGGTCAGGGACAAAAACATCGCCACCCCCCTTGAGATATCCAGACAATGTATTTTCTTCTGGTGCCTTAGGAAAATGCAAAGAGAGGTAGAACTTGGCCTAGCAAGGGCTCAGGGCCTAGGTCTGGAGCCTGTAGCCACGTCCTCCTTCCTGGGGGAGAGGTGAACTGACCCCCCCAGTCTGTTGCAGATGATTTTTAATCTCTACAAATGCCCATGCCATAGAAAAGCCACACATCCTAAGCTGTGTATAGAGCAGAGCAAATGAGTTCACAGAGCTATCCCCTCCTTTTGGAGACCACACTGAGATTTGGTCTACTCCAGGTGAAGTCTGAACCCCTCTGGCTCTGCTGGTTGTTTGCTGCCGAGTTTCTCTCTGGCCCAAGAGAGCAGGCCAGCCATGGGGAGCTGTGCTTGCAAAGGGATTGTTGCAGGCTGAACTCGATCCTTGGCTCCCTGCACCCCATTCTGCCTCCATGGCCTAGTAAGAGTGTATTATTTTCTTAACTCAAATTGCTGTTTCCAAGTCATTATTTCTCTACAACGAGAAAACAATATTGGGTCTTATGTAATATCAACCTCAATGAATCTGGAAGTGATCATGGAATGGGTGGATTTTTTCCCTCCTTAAAAAGGAGAAAAATAAATTTGAGATTGTTTGCATATGGCTGAGAATATTTATGAACTATTCCCCTTGTTTCCTCATCACATATTTTACCCACTGCATTTGTGTGTGGTACAGAATAAATCTTTATAAGAAGGCGGGGAGAAGAGAAGTAAGCAGTTCGATGTTATCCATCATATAGTTGGATTTTTAGCAATTTTGGACCTTGGGGGTCCCTTGTCCTCAGACTTATTTACTAGGGTGTGAGACTGTTGGCCTTTCCTGCCACTTTTTGGCAGGAAAGTCTCAAATATTAACCCTGAAAAAATATTCATCTTCTTGTCCTTTTGGTTTCTTTCACATCCTTTCACTAGTAGCAGAGCAGGAAATTCAGCACCTAGAGTTTTAGGACTCAGGTATTATCAGCCACATCAGCTACAAGAGACTATTTAGTTCTATGGAGAATATATTAAGCCAGGACTTGAGGAATGAGTTGGCAGGTAGGAGGGGAAAGAATTGGCAGAGACTGTATTGGTGCTGGCATTGGTTATTAAATAATAGAGCAGCAGTATGGAATATCAAACTCAACGTGTGCTGCATCTATTATCCTCTCAACATCCAGGCCTTTCTGTACTACTTGTCCCTAACAAAGATCTCGAGAAAGTACAAGGGACTGAACTGTGACTGTACTAAACCATTAAGCAAAGCAATTAATTTCTTCATTCTGAATCTAGACCTCAGACTTGGAGTTACTCGGGATTTTTCATTCTTAGCTGCATCTTGCTTTTTTTTCTTTTTCTTTTTTTGAAGTGGGCTTCTCAAGTCTTGCTCAAAAGGTCTAGTGTCCTTCCCAGTTATTGTCAACCAATTGGGTCTTGCTCAGGTCGGGAGTAAAAGGACGAGACCACACAATTTTAATCTGTTTAAAATAAAGTTTAATACTTTATTTTGTATCTGTCTGCCAACAAGGTGCTCACATTGGCCAGGCAGGGCCATCCCCCAAAGGAGATGAGCCCCTTCCAAGGTCATGAGGAAGGTTGTAAAGGGAAAGGATATAGGGAGGTTCCAGCTTTTTGTTAATCTTTAAAATGATTGGCTATTGTAGGTACCTTCCTATTGCTCCCTTGCCCTTCCCTGATAGGCTATCTGGCATGGCCAAGTAGCTTGGGCCAGGGTCTATGGAAATATGCTTATAAAGACCTAGCATGTGTCTTACACCATGTGGTTCTTAAAAAATGGCATCTCTCTCCCTGCTCAGAACCTGAGAAGTCTGCCATGTGGTTTTTACAAAATGGAGTCCCTCCTTGTTCAGAACTCAGGTCCGACAGTCTGATCTTAAATGAGGGAGCTCAAAGACGCAGAGCTATTGCAGTCCTACAGTACAGAAGATCACTTGGTTCAAGTCAGCAATTTTTGGAACCACCATGATAGCACCTACTGATGTTTGGGGAACATGTAGTGATAGAGATTAAACTAGAGTCAGTGGCATGCAAGGTATAAATGTTAACCTCTTTACGTTATCTCCTGGGTTTTTGAGGAATATATACTGGCCAAAGGTGTCAGAGGGAGTCAACCATTGTGGAAAACTGTCAGTTTGTTAATGTGATTTGATGACTGTCGCCAATTAATAGCTGAGAATGGCTCCACACACTGGATGCACTTTCCCCTGAAACATCTAAGTTTATTCTCACAACAATTTTCTAAGGATTAGGGATCTTCAGTCCAACCATTAACATGAGGAGATTAAAGCTCGTTAAAGTCAAGGAACTTGCCCAAGCTCACACCTAGTAAGTGCCAGGATCAGGGATGTTTACAGAATTTGTTGGGTCTGAAGCCAATGTAATAAATACAAACAAGAAACTTTAAAAATCAGGTTTAAGGTCTTGAAAAAAGCCCGGTTATTGTATAAGGGACCTTGAAGCTTAGACTTCAGCAGTAAAGCAGTAAATTCATCTTGCAGGGACAAAATGTAAACACAGAGTGAATGCCAGGCTTCATAGCCCCTTCTCTGCTACCTCATCTCCTTTTCCCTCCACCATCACCAACTTGCATTCTCCTACTGCTGATCACAAGTGAAAGGGATAAAACTGACACACAGAGGACATGCCAGCACACATATCATGGTTGAAACACAGTTGTTATGTCACAGTTGGAACATTAATTACAACCAGATACATTGACAAATACTATTGATTCATCTAAAGAGATCACTGGAGAAACTGCTGCAGTTGATCCAAATTATCCAGAAGTTCCTACTCTCATGAGCTTTACTTGTCCTAGGCTTCCATAGGAAATGTCATGAAAGCTTTCAAATATGAATATCAACTTGCTCATTAACACCAATTTGGTTAGAGAACCAAGCGGCCTTCTCAGTTCTTTTTTTTTTTTTGTCTGTTTGTTTTTGGGCCACACCCATTTGAGGTTCAGGGGTTACTCCTGGCTATGAGCTCAGAAATCGCCCCTGACTTGGAGGGGGACCATATGGGACGCCGGGGGATCGAACCGCGGTCCGTCCTACGCTAGCGCTTGCAAGGCAGACACCTTACTTCTAGCTCCACCTTCCTGGCCCCCCTTCTCAGTTCTTTAAGCAGTTTTTTTTTTTTTGGTGGTTTTTGGGTCACACCTGACAGTGCTCAGAGGTTACTCCTGGCTCCATGCTCAGAAATTGCTCCTGGCAGGCAGGGGGGACCATATGGGATGCCGGGATTCGAACCGATGACCTTCCACATGAAAGGCAAATGCCTTACCTCCATGCTATCTCCCCAGCCCCCTTTAAGGACTGCATTGTTATGGTTTTATTTCCTGTCATCTATCTCTTTCCCTCAGAAGATATCAGTTAATTACACTGAGACAGGTATTCCATTTGATTTATCCTTTTTCCACTGTTATCAAGATTTCATATTCAATAACTGAGAGTAGTAGAAGGAAACAAACAACCTTAATGTAAATCACAAGCATTTTGGTGGGCGCCTGAGAAAGCATAATAGGCATTGTGTGTCCACCCTTTGCTATTGCTGTTGAGTAGGCTTGCACACCCATCCCAGTTTAGACAAATGCTAAGGAGAATACAAGCATTTTTTCCCAGCTCTTTTTACTCTATTCTCCCAAACTGGAAACACAAAGCAGATGATGAAGTGCATGTTCAAATACCACACCAGGGAAAATGAAGTACTGAGAAATTATTTAACTTCCAGTCTGTTTTAAAACATTCCAGTAAGTGTTCTATTGATTTATCTTGGACTGGTGTTATTTCATTGTCTCAAACAAAAGGCCTTCTCTGAAAAGACAGATTTGGGTTATATGTGGAGTTACTGCTAAGGAGATGAACATTAGGAAAGTTCAGAACATGAGTATCTTCCCCTGGGCTTTTCCTTTTGGGAAAACCCCACTCCTTTTATCTTCTAGAGCTAAATACATCAACATAAGACCTAAAATTACCTCAAATTCAAAATTATTAAAACTTCTCAAATATTAGGAGTTAGGACAGATGTCCATGACTTCTATGTAATCTTCTAAACCACAATGTGGAGAAAGTAGTTGTTGGGTCTAATAGGGCTGATTGATTGTACAGGTACAATGGTCAAGGTTGGTCATCTCCATTCTGTCCTCCAGCTCAGGGTACAATCCTGGTTCAGTGTTCTAAGCTGTATGGGTTGTGAGAGTGCAGGTGGAAACTGAGTGAATTGATTTCTAGCAGTGTTTACTTCAAGACTATTGTTCAGCTACATGTTTCCTGCTACATTTTCTTCCTTCAGTTGTGGGGAACTCTGATTTTAGAACAGCCCTCTATTCTTAGGTATCTATCTATGGTTTCCATATACTTTCATGAAGTCCCACCAATAGCACTAACAGATGCATTCCCTTTCCAATGGCATGTGTTACTAGAAGGAAGGTCTCCATCTCTTGTTCAATTGGGCAAACTATAGTTAATACTATCATAAATCCTGGTGTGTATTTCTCTCTTAAAACCTTTATTGTTTTTTTTGGTGGCCAAACCAAGTCCTGCTCATGGTGTTCTAACTGGTCCTATACTCAGAAATAGCTCCTGGCAGGACTTGAGAGAAATCGTATGTGGGTCTGGGGATTGAACACTGGTCATCCCTGTGCAAGACAAGTGTTTTATTTACTGTACTATTGTTTTGACTCCTTTCCTAGGATCTTTAAGCTATTGCCAGGTATGTTTAATTTCTTTGTTCACAATTCTGTAGATTTACTATGGAATATTGGCATGACACTGATAAAACAAAGTAAGAAAATTAAAAACTTGACTATTATTGCATTTTGGGGGTCAGTGGTATGAACATTTTGCCATACATTTAAATGGTCATACTTCAATATCTCTTTTTCAAAAAATGAGATTAATAAGTGTGTTGTTTGGTTTATGTTTGCTTTTTCAGGCCACTATATACATTTCTTTTTCACTGTGTTATGATTCATATTCATTTGTCTGAGAGTCTGTAATGTGTGGTAAGCTCTCAGTGTGGCAAGAGAGACAATTTTTCTGAAGCCCAGTGCCTGTACCCAAAAGATAGCATCTTTTGTTATTCTCTCCTAGCCCTTGAGAAAGGATTGACCAAGGTGCTGCAGAAACTGGATGACTACCTGAACACCCCTCTGCCAGAAGAGATTGATGCCAACATTTGTGGAGATGAAGACAAAGGGTCCCGACGCAAGTTCCTAGATGGAGATGAGCTGACCCTGGCTGACTGCAATCTGTTGCCCAAACTCCATGTGGTCAAGGTAAGGAAGATGGAAAAGTTTATATCAATGGGCTATACTAAATTCAATTCTCATCATAATCTCAGGTAAATAATGAGTCAAGGACAGTGTCTTCTGCTGCATAGTTTAGGACACTGAAGCCACATAAATAGGAATCCAAGACCAGCCATGCATGCTGGTTATGGCTGCATAGCTTTTCTAAGTTTCAGCTAGTTTCATCTGTAAAATAAACAAATATTGCTTACATTTAAGTTTGTTGGGATAATAAAAATGACATAATAGGACCAGGTATATTGAATATGTGGTAGTTGCCTTTATTGGACCATGTAGAATTACATGTGATTCTGTCACTCCAAAAGCCTTTCCTTGCCTTTTTCTCATATGTTTTCACTGTCTATGCCCTCATATCTCTATTAAATACTCTCCTCTTGGGGCCAGAGTGACAGCACAGTGGGTAGGGCATTTGTTTTGCACAGAGCCAACTCAAGTTTGATCCAAATCATCCCATATGGTCCACTGGCCTGCCAGCAGTAATTTTTTTAGAACAGAATCAGAAGCAACTCCTGATGTCATGGAGGGCATGACTCCACAAAGATAACAACAACAACAACAACAGCAACAACAACAACAAAAATTCTCCTCCTCTGCATGTAACCTTTGTGCACATACCTAATATTTTCTCCATCTCACTGTTGAAGAGCCAGAGGCTGCAAGAAACAATATCCATTTCTCTGTATTGCTGAACCTGTTAGGATATCTTCCATATGCACTATGCTCCTTCATAGATGTTTCTTGGAATGTGACAGCTGGAAAGAAGGGATTCCAAGGTCATTCAAAACAACTTCCCAGCTCACTTCTATGTGTCTGGGTTTCTGTATAGCTGTGAATGAAATTTCTGGTTGTGAACTCTTTGACAAATGGTTCATTTCTACAGCTTTGAATGACTGAATAGTAAAAACTCTCCTAATCCTGAACCCAAACAGATATGCCCTTTTCTCTGGAGCAACACATGGCATGGCTGTGCTCTCATTTCTTTTCAGGACAATAGTTGACCCATCCAGCATTCTCGAAACCCAGACTCCTCAAATCCTTTCCTAACCCTTGCCAGCCTAGAAAAGAACATGGTATACTTTTATAACAATACTCTGATCTGTTCTCTCATCTGATGGTCTCATCCAAGCAAGCTCTGTGAGGGTAGGGCATTCTCTAAGAATGTGGTGGTCACATGATGACACTTTAATAATTTCTAGTTGATTTGTCATTTGATCGTCTCACAGTTTTGTGATCCAGTCTCTTCTGTCCCTTTTCAAGAAGATTTGAATTAGATCATTTATATTGCTTCAACCATATTCAGTCATAATTCCAGCTATCACAAACATATTGACCACCTGTTTCAGTGGAAGACATGGCCTGGAAGTGCAGGCTTTACTCTAATCTGATTATACACCAGCTTGAGCTGAAATAACTTAGTACACTAGTTGTGTTTGTGTATTTGGAGGTTCACTGGTCTGCCCATGGGTTCAGTCATAGTGGAGACTGTATGCCAGGACTACAGGGTTAGGTAGTCCATAAACAGTGTTGGGTAGTCCAACTACGGGGTTGGGTAGTAAATCCATAACCTATGGATTTAAAGATATTCTGAGATCAGAACCAAGGCATTGGCCATTCTGAGGCCTAGTCAAGCTATATTACTTTGAGAAGATTAAATACTTTAGTTACTCTCCACCCTACACACACCACCACCACCACTACAATCCCCACTATGCTAGGTTCTCTTTTCTTGAGCCAGGGGACACCATTTTTGAACAAATAATTCTAATCTAGACAGTGATGTGATGGAACCTAGGTGATCCACATTCCATTTCTATACTCTCTATCAACTACAAATGTGAGCTGGACAGATGATTTCATCTTTTGGAATTCATTTTCCTCATGTCTTATGGGAGCAATAGGTAGGGAGAGAGGGATAGTATTAAGCTATTTGTCTTCCACACAGACAATCCAAGTATTATCCCCGGGACCACATATGCACTCTGACCACCACCAGCAGTGATAGCAGTAATACCTGAGTACATAGCTAGGAGTACGCCTTAAGCACTACAGGATGTGACCCAAACACCTTTCCCTACCCCCAAGATAGAAGAAATATGTATTCCTCTCCTTCTCACTTTCTTTTCTCTGCTTTTTTTCTCTTTTACTAAAACATGTGTTGACAAGTAGTCAAGCATGACTTGCTGAGCAAGATAAACATATATCACTCAGGTGTTGTACTTTTTTTTTTCCCCCTACAATTGATTTATCCATTTCCATCCTGCTCTGAAGGCTCAGTCTAGTCCCATTTGTCCTTGGATGAAATTCAATTCGTTGTTGACCTGGAAAAATTGGGTTCAGAGAGAAAATAGCTTGCAATGGGATCAAGGTTGGGCCTCGCCCCCATCTTCTTGGATTTTTGCTGATCAGTTTATCAGATCCCAGAAACCTGGCAAACCTCTGAAATGCAGAAAGAATGAAAGGGAGCCAATTCAAGCCTCAGTTTATCTTGTGATGCCAAAAGTTAATCTGGGCTTTCGGAGCTAAACATTTTCATATGAAAAAAGCAAAGGCAGATCATGAGTATGGTCATGTTCTTTTGTAACCTCTCCTGCTCTTTTTTGCTCTCTCTCCCTCTCGGGTCTCACTTTCAAGTCAATTTTTATTGCAAGAAACCAAGTTATTTCTATCACAGGTGAGAGAGCACTTGGAACTTTTATCATCTGAGTCCCTATTAGTGGCTCATATCCTTATTTGAGGGGTCAACTTTTCTTGGTTTGCTTGATTTACTTGCTGATGTACTCAGGAGTTACTTCTAAGTTTTTACTCAGGGATTACTCCAGGTGGTATTTAGGGGATAATGTGGATACTGAAAATTAAAACTAGGTTGACTGAATTCAAGTTGCTTGTGAGCAAGCAACTAGATCTATAGCCAAGACCCAGGCTGTGCAGATGGTAGCTAGAGAAGACATCTCTTCCCTAGGACTCTCCTGCTAGATGGTGACCTCTGACCTATTCAAATAATGAAAGAAATCAGGAAGGGAAATACCAATAAAAAATAAATTATATTGATATTATTTTATTAAAATTTTCTTGAAATGAAAGAGTTTTACTTAAGAAATATGAGAGGAGAGAGAGCACACTTCATAAAGAAAGAGAAATTATATTATCTAAGTAGAAGGCTTGTGGCTCCAGAAAGGATTGTCTATTTTTTGTTGTTAGATTGTCAGGGATTGAACTTGGAGCCTTGTACATTCATGAATATGATTCCACTGATAGGTCACATCTTGGTCCTCTACGATTTTATTTTATTGAAACCATTGTGATTTACAAAGTCCATTATAGTTAGGTTTCAGACATACACTTGGGAACATTGGTGGATGAAGTTGGACACTCCCAGTGGTTGAATTAGCCTTGATTTATTGTATGTCTAAAGTCCTGTACTACTTTATAACTTATATGATAGCCTTAATTTTTTTTTTAAAATGAATTCCAGCAGGGAAAGACTTCTGTACTGACCAGTTTGTCATTATGAAAAATACTTTTTTGAATGGACCTTATGATCAATATTTATCATCTAATCTAGTTTCCAGGTCCTTTCCTTGGTGGCAAGGATTTGATATTTCACCAACAATAGTCTCTTTCCAGTTATTCTGGGTCATAAACCAAGGAACTCTCCACTTGCAGTAAAGTGAACTATGGAGATGAGAGATGTGTAAGAGAAGGAAGGGGAGTGCTAGTCCTGCCTTTATGGATGACAAGTGCTCCAATGGGAGATTAAAGCTTCTTATTTTATGCTCCTTGGGCACACATGGTCTGAATAGATGATTATGAGTCAAACATAAATAATTGCTAATTATTGAAGACCTTGGAAGACAAACCATGGCACAAAATTCCATTGGCAAGAGGTAGCTTCCAAATGGAGGACAGAGAAGAGATTAGAATGATGGAAAGTAGGAAAGTTAGATGAGGGAACTTGCTGAACTGAATGTTTGGCCTCTGAGGTGGAGTGTTAATCAGTTGATGCAGAGATTCTAGAATTCTGAGGGGAAGGAGTCATGGGGCTAAGATCCAACCTTTGCAGTGGGTTGACTCTGAGACTGCAAGTGTGGGCATAAGAGCAGGCTGAATTCAGGATCTGCTGTGGGCACAAAGACAGCTCTGTTAGGAACAGGAGGCTGACAGGAAGGGGAACTTCCTCTTTCCCTTGCAAGCTCTCTAGTGCCTGCCTCCCTCTTGGCAGAGCCCAACAGAGAATAGGTGACATAGTGTGACTAGTGTGTTCGTCTCCACCCCAGGTTCAGCAGAAAGAAGCAGCAAAGACACAGCAAAGGATAGTCTGAAGAGTGTGAGGAAGAGTTGAATTACTGGTGCATGAGAAGAGGAGGACTTCTTTTTTTTTTTTTAATCACAGTGGATTACAAATCTTTCACAGTAATATTTTAGGTACATAGTGATAGTGAATCAGGGGCATTCTCACCACCAATATTGTCCTCCCTCTACCTCTGTTCCCAGCATGCATCCCATATCCCTCTCTTTTAACCTCTAGGCTGCTAGTATAGGTGGTCCTCTCTGTGTCTAGTATGTTATGAATTGGGTATTGATTCTGTTGTCGTTAGCTTTGGGTTTGGTGCTTAAATTTGAACCTTTTTTAATTTCTACTTAATGTTCATGGGACTGTTTGTTCTTGGTACCCTCCATTATTTTTCCCTCCACTTGTGAGGTGGGGCAAGATGGTTCAAGTTGTGTGGTTCTGTTTGAAGTAAAGAGAAAAAAAATAATAAGTAAAATGGGGCAAAAATTGAATAAGCAGAAAATGAGAGGAGTTCGTCTAGAAGCTATAGCAGTTTAAGAGCAGAGTGGATAAAAGAAGAAAAATATAACAACAGTCCAAAAATTAAAAATAAAATAAAATATAAAAAAATCAAACAAAGGGCCCGGAGAGATAGCACAGCGGTGTTTGCCTTGCAAGCAGCCAATCCAGGACCAAAGGTGGTTGGTTCAAATCCCGGTGTCCCATATGGTCCCCCGTGCCTGCCAGGAGCTATTTCTGAGCAGACAGCCAGGAGTAACCTCTGAGCACTGCCAGGTGTGGCCCAAAAACCAAAAAAAAAAATATCAAACAAAGAACTCGAAAAGCACCAGAGCAATATAGACAGCAGCCATACAATAATCACACTCTTAAAATAGAAAACAAACAAAGCCCAAAAGAAAGAAGAAAAAAAACCAGCAGCAGACAACAACAATAACAAAACTTAAAAAGAAAAAAAATTGTTTTGTGCTTCTCTTTTTTTTTTTTTATTAATTATTTTTTTTATTATTTTAATTATGACAACAAAGATGCAAAGAAAGAGGACAGGGTAAAGTTACAGTGGAAGCCCAATCACCCATAAACAGGATTCTCAGTAGTTCCATCGATGATATCCCAGCCTTGAACTTTCAGCCAAAGAACATTAAGAAAAACAAAACTGAACCCATGTACAATACAATTACTTTGTCCCTCAAATCCCCAGTTGTAGTACATATTGTTTCTTAGCAGCACACCATATAATCTAAAGATATTAGACTTATGTAACTCTTTAAACATTGAGGGCAAAGTACATTTATCTAGTTCCATGCACATGCTTACTAGTTTAAGTTAACCTCAAAAGTTTTAATGGGTTGTTTTTCTTAAGGATTGGAGTCAAGAGAACATAGTAAAAAACGATATTAAAGTGGCATTTGTTTGCATAGGCCCACCAAAACATAAGGGACATGGAAAGACAAATTATGGTCTAAATACATGGAGACCCTACCCCTGAAGTTTCCTGGCACAGGACTGACTCTAGGCTCCAGGCAAACTAGGTGCTTCTCTTTTTTTTTTCTTGTGTAGGCACAGCATATGTTGAGGAGATTAGAGAAGAGGGCTTCTTTATCATTTACACAGAATTGAGGTGCAAAGTGGAAAGAAGTGTGGATTTGTATTTAGGGACTATAACGAGTATAAAAATTACTCAATAGATAGTGGCTGATTACTTAGTGGAACAGCCATTACATTCTTTCCTGGATTCAATTGTTTTATTGCTATAGATATTCAATATATAAAATGAAGTGATTTCCTTGCCTTTGGCACTAAATGCACCTTGCCTGGTGGTAATGTAATTGAGATTATAAAATGCAACTTTTCATTGAATAGCTGACTTAACCTCTCATAATTTTCTCATATATATACATATATATACATATATATACATATATATATATATAGTTGTATTTCTTGGGACTATACTACTCCAGTGCAGTTATTTAAAGATTGAAAGCTTGCAGAGTGCTGCAAGGCATACATAGCAAACAGACGTTTGATCTTGTCATTTCTCTTACCAGCAGTGTGGCTGAGATTATTGAGGGTAATGAAATGAAGCAGCTGTGGTTTTAGTCCTTAAACACTCACCAGACAGGAAAGAGAGACAGGACACTGAAAGCGTAACTATGATTCAGACTAGAATACAGTTTAGTGCTGTCATCGACAGAGGAGACTGGAGGGGAAAACACATCTACCCTGGGAATCCATGAGACTGAATTTTTCATACAGTGGCTTATGGTTCACACGCACAGTCTTCGGGGGAACCCCACACATTACTGACGGCAAACCCAAGTAGAGTAGGGAGAGTGAAGCGGAGAATCCCTGAGTGGGAGGATCTCAAGGCTTATGGTTTGATGTTCTCTGTAAAGAGAAAATGAGGGGAAAAGTTGAAAGTCTGTGCTGTAGTTGAGAGGCGCTCTTGGCTATCCTTACCATAGCAATAAGGATAAGAGAAGAGATATGACTAGCCAAGGTGAAAAAAGGACTTTGATATTTCCTGTATCTCTGCCTAAGACATACACTTCCTTATGTTTGGGTGTATTTGCCCTTTATGGAGAAATGACCTGTGAATCCATTACTTGGGATTTATACTTCATATTTTTTTTCACTCTGGAAAAGCCAAGTTTTCTTTTTAGCATGTAACTCTCTTTTACCTGCTCTTTATTTCCCATATAAACTTTTTCTACTTCAGATAACAAAGACTCTTTGGTAGGGGCCAGAGCAGTGGTGCAAACAGTAGGGCACCTTGCACTTGCTAACCTAGGATGGACAGCAGTTCGATCCCCCAGCATCCCATATGGTCCCCCAAGCCAGGAGTAATTTCTGAGTGCATAGCCAGGAATAACCCCTGAGCATCTTTGGGTGTGACTCAAAAAACAAAACAAAAAAAAGACCCACTGGTAGAGCAGTACCCTATGGAATGACAAGTTCCTATGTGACTACCCAGATCACCAGTCCATGAGGGATGCTATTATAAAGGAGACCTGACGTAAGCTAAACTAAGCTAGGAAGAAGTGATGTAGGTATCTAGATTAGGTCTATATAATTTAAATTTAATTGAATATAATTTGCATAGGATTTGCATTATAGGTAAGCTTATTGAAGAGTTAGTATGTGACAGACAACCCTCTAAGCTTATATATATATATATATATATATATATATATATATTTATTCAATTTATCTCTAAAGTGAAGGTATCAATTAGTTCTAGGGTAGATCTAATTGATACCTTTACTTTAGAGATAAATTGGAGAGCCAGAAAAGTAAAAGAACTAGTTTAAAGTCACACATCTGTTAAGTGGGGCAGTTCGTTGCTGCTCAAATCCAGCACCGGTACTCTTCAACTCTATTTAACCACAGCTGTTTTTCTCTCAACACCAGCATCACTTCCCAGCTTCATAGCCCCCAAGTGTGACAGACTAGGGAGAGACTTAAATCATTCTTTGCTCTCTCTCTATTATACCTTAAACTTGAAGGCTTAAACAGATTCTATAAATACTTATTACTAACTCGGTGTGTATATATTTTTTATTTTCTACAATAAAGACACTTATATAAAACAAAATGGGTAAGGAAAAAAGCAAAAAGCACTGCCTGTAGTTCTATCAAGCAGTGGTAACATCTTGGTACATATACTTCTAGTTTTCATAGATGCATAAACAATGAAAACGTATTAAACGTCTCTGGTCAACAAATTTTCTCCTACAGCCTTTGCATGGATCTTGAAAATGTCATTATACTTGTATACAATAATGAATTTATCTTTTTGTATATTGCTAGACATTTGTGCTGCATCCTATTCTTTTGCTTTCCTCAATAGTCCTGTGATCCCATGTAGGTAGCCAAATCTAGGTGTGCCCAACAGAAAAATTTCTAGAAGAATTGGGGAATCAAAGAATCAATTCTATTGACTAGAAAATAGAAAAAAGGCAGGGCCACAGAGATAGCACAGTAGTAGTGCGATTGCCTTGCATGAGGCCAACTCGGGACAAACCTGGGTTGGATTCCCGGCATTCCTTATAGTCTCCTGAGATTTCCAGGAGTGATTTCTGAATTCAGAGTCAGGAGTCACTCTGAACGCCACCAAGTGTGGCCCCAAAACCAAAATAAATAAATAAAATAATTCTAAAAAAAAATAGAAAAAAAGGCAACCCTGCCTTTTTTTTTTTTTTTTTTTTTTTTGGTTTTTGGTTTTTGAGCCACACCCGGTAACGCTCAGGGGTTACTCCTGGCTATGTGCTCAGAAGTTGCTCCTGGCTTGGGGGACCATATGGGACACCGGGGGATCGAACCGCGGTCCAAGGCTAGCGCAGGCAAGGCAGGCACCTTACCTTTAGCGCCACCGCCCGGCCCCAACCCTGCCCTTTTACTGCAGACATTTTGTTGTTGGTATGTTATGATGCCCTGCATCTCTTGCCAAGTAAACATACCAGTCATGCCACCTAATATCTTTTCAATCATTGGCTTAGGGCCTTCATCCCATCTCTGTTCTGCCATTTTTGTTGTAGGTTGTGGCCAAGAAATACCGCAACTATGACTTCCCAGCTGAGATGACAGGCTTATGGCGGTACCTCAAGAATGCCTACGCCCGGGATGAATTCACCAACACCTGTGCCTCAGACCAAGAGATTGAGTTGGCCTATGCAGATGTCGCCAAGCGCCTCAGCCGATCCTGAGCAAAGCCATCTTGCCCCATTGCTCTGCAGGACTCAGCTTCTCCCTAAGGACTCTGGCTTCATGAGCTCCTCTTCCACATTGCCTCAAGAAACAATCTTTGTTTTGTTTTGTTTTTCAAATCTGACAATTTGCTGGCACCTTCAGAACTCCAGCCTGCTGCCTTGTATTAATATCAACACGCTGCTCATCTGATCGCACAAAAATCTGCAAGGAGAAATTGTAAGAAATAAATAAGCTCTCACACTCTTCAGATCCAGTCTGGGTTCAATGTATTTGAGGTTCCGCCTGGAGAATGCCCCAATTGTCAACACCCTTTTCTGCCAATATCAAAATAGCTCCTCAGATGCATTACAAACAAGCCATGCAGTGTACTCTTGCTCCCTCCTTTTTGTCAGTCAAAGGCCAAGGACTAGCACCATTTCTTTCTTATTAGAAAGAGATCCACTCCTTTATTATGGGAAACAGAGTGTGGAAGAGGCTGAGGAGGAGGATGGAACAGGCTGTGGATATAGTCATCTGGAAGACACACCTTAAGTCGCTGGCTGCTCCTCTCTGATACTCTTGTCCTGACATCAGTTGGGGAATGCTGATGACCAGATTAGAGAGCACTTTAGATGCTGTCTCCATTTACTGCAGTGTTGTGAATGTCAAGGTGTTCTTAGGCTCTTGGCTAATGGTGATCTCAGTTTTTGTGTCATTCAGGCATGCTATCCAAGTATGGGAATTGCAACTTAAGACTGGGTGACAGAGAAGGAGATGGGAGGGAGAGCAGTGCCGATGCCAAAAGGCCCACAAGGGTCTATCAACCATGGAAGTTGCTTGCTTAGAAGTAGTTGTTTCATGAGAGATTAATTGCCTTGGTCTGACTATATACTTAGCCTTGAGTGAATTTTTTGGTGTGTGAGAAAGCTGATGGGAGTGGGGTTAAAGAGAGAGAAAGGTAGAGATAAAGGAGTTCATTATGAGGCTTGAAGTTCCCTGGGAAGTCTTTACAACAGGTCTTTCATGATCTAAGTCTTGACCTGATGATTTTATTTAACAACCAACCTAATAACAAAAAACTGGGGGGAAAAAGGCCAAACATGACTTTCTAATCTTCCAGTTATTCCCAGAGGCAGATCTAGCTGGAGGCTCTGGGGCATCCTCTCCTGGCAGGTTCAGCTATGGCCTCTGATAAGTAAGGCTGTGCTGAATTGAGGCACCATTATGGGTCACCTAAGGAAGAAAGTCCATAAGCCTTTCTGACTAGGAAACCATGTGGTTTGAACTCAAAATATGTACCATTTGACTCTCTCTTCCGACTCAACTGCCATTTCATAAAAAGGCAAAAATAAATAACTAGCACTTCTTTAGTAGCTCTCTTTAAGTTTCACCTTCTCCAAAGGTTACCTGACTTGAGCAGAGGGTCCTTTGCAAAGAAAACTAAGAATTATGAGCTAATCATCAACTCCCTCTCCCAGTGATGCCCTTGGAGAAAAGTCAATCTCCACAGATGCCTCCCCTCAACAATCAGTCCTTCTGTGTCACTGCTTGGTCTGGGGTGAGGCTCCCAAGTGCTGGAAAGCCCCAGACTTGGCTCATTTCTCAGAGAGGGCTACGTGGCACAAATCCTTTCCAGAAAAACATCAGTGAATTCTAACGCAAAGTCCAACCTTGGATCTACCTACCTCCAGGGATCTCTGAAAGAAAAAGGGAGCTGTTGATTGGAACCAAGGGGAGGAAGCAGGAGAGCTCCTCAGCCCAGTGAGGAAGAACAAATATCTTGGGAGGACATTTTATAAGCCTGAGGCTTTAGAGGCAGAATGAGTTGATTCATTTTTACCTTCCAGAAGCCTTTCCACAGGCTCCCCAGAAACTTGTCCCCAGAGAAGTTTACAAAAAGAAGGCATGAGGAACCAGTCCTTTTACTGTGGGGGAAATGTCCCAAGCAACCTCCAGGGAGATAAAAACTTTAATGCCCCCAAAGGTCCTTTAATTTGGGTAAAATCTAGTTATATAAAGAACTTACCAGCACAGGCAAAAATGACCTACACATTAAAGGCTATTTCCATTCCCAAGGGATATAAGGCACTGTTCTTGAGGCCAGTGATCTACAAGAAGGACCATACTTTAAGATCCAGAATTCAACAATTGTAGAGTCCTTATTTAATCTTTAAATACAAACAAGCCAAATCAAAATAATATTTTTTCTCAGTGATTGAGTCTTTTACCTAAATAATATTAATATACTGAGGGTAAAGGATGTTACTGATCAATTATAACCACTTAAAATAAGGGAAGGAGTTATGGATGGAAGGTTTTGGACATTTCAGGATCTTTTGATTTCAACAGAAGTTAATGATCTAATTCAATTCACTTTTGATTTTGAACTTTAATGTTTTTTGGTCAGATTTATCAGAATATTTTAAATAATAATATTGACTTCTGGTCTCCTTTTTTCAAGAGATAGATCTCCATATCCCTAAGCTTTCTTGTACTTTGCTCATAACCTAGTCACTTATTCAGTAAATACCCCACATTAATAGGTCTTTTAAAAACTATATTGGGGAGAATTGAGAGCTTGCTGCTTAACCTCGCACACCAGATTTTAAACCGGAAGGTAACCCATCTCCTAGGACATGAATGTTTATTAATATTCAGAAAAGGTGATTCTTTTGGGTTGAGACCTTGTTTTTTCTTTTATTTTTAAGATAAATTATTAGTTGAATAGCTGTAAAATACACAGTTACAAAGTTGTTCATGGTTGAGTTTTAGTCAAAGTCCAGGACCCCTCACCAGTGCACATTTCCCTCCACCAGAGTCTCCAGTTTCCTTCCTATCCTCCCCTGTGCCTGCCTCAATCACAGATACTTTGCTTCTCTCTATTACTTTTATTCTTTTAGACACTGTGACTTGCAATATTGTTGTGGAAGGGTCATCATGCATATCACTTTATCTCTTTTCAGTACTCAGCTCTTGATCAGAGTTATCTTTACCAACATTCATCGTCACAGTGATTCCTTTTTTGTTCTCATTGCACTAACCTATTATTTGTGAAGCCCTAATTTTTATTGAACAGCCTTTTTTTAAAATGTCCTAACTTTGGCTTTTATCACCCCACTTTTATTTGGGGGGTTGTACAGGAACACAGTACAAAGCAAAGGCAACAAACAAACAAACAAACAAGAAAATAGAATCAAATCACAATATCCAACTATTTACTTAGTGTTTCCCACCTCTCAGACTGGCCACAAATGTAGCTCCCTGGCACCTAATTTTTTAACTGAATATTAAATTTTTTATTAGTTTATTTGGTTACATAATCTCATATTAGTTCTAGGTTTCCAGGGGGTAAGTATCTTTATTCTTCCCAACTAATGATTGTGGCACCAGTAGGGATTAGATAAAGACTATGCCAAGAGAGAGAAATCCTGGGCCCCATGTTTTAGCATTTGTCAAGAAAAACAACAGAAATTCTTCACAAGCAACTGTGTCGCTGACCCCCTCCACAGAAAGACAGTATCGACTATCTTAAAGTTTTTGCAACATGAAAAATAATTAAGGAAATAAAACTTTCTGAAAAAAAAAAAACAACAAATAATTAAAGAGAAACTGAGGTTAAAAAAAAGTACCAGAAGAGGCTCTTCTTTTCTCCCTCCCTTAGAGTTTTTCCATCAGAAGAAAACAGTGAGAATTTGTGTTCAAACTGAAATTTGCTTTGAAGCAGCAGCTGTCCAGTGATACTGGATGCCTCACCCCTATTCACCTCTGCTTACCCATACTTACCCCTGTTTACCCATATTAACCCGTCTCACTTCTGTTCACCTTCTCATCCTTATCCCTACTCATGGTCCAGCCGCCATTTCAGCAGTAGAATGAATCAAGATGGCTGAGTCTTCTTACTTGAGACTAAATTCAGGAAGTCCCAAAGAACCCTTATTTAGGAATATAAACCTGAAGCACTAGAGAAGGAAACGAGTATTAAGAAGCACCTTGTCTCTGACAAGAGACAAAAATGTGCTCATGCCACTTCCTCCTCAATGTACTCAGAACCTCTAGACTTCTAGCCACTTCTCTCTTCTCTCCAGTTTTCAGATCAAACAACCCACAACCTCCTCATACATGCCTATCTCTCTCTTCTGAGCAAGGCCTAGTTTCACAAATACTTTCAATGCAAAATGAGACATAACCCAAAGTGCACATGATTTTATTTAACATTTCTTAGGAAAATTAATGTGATGCTTCTCTTTCCAACCAGAAATAAGGTAAAAAGTAAAAAGCCACCTTTCAGGACTTGGTTACGATGGAAGCAGTCTGGTTTTAGGCAAAGTGTCTTTTAAGGATCCAATTACCTAAATTATTTTTTGTCTAGAGATTTTGCAACATTGAACACACCTACATTTCGAATATCAAATATTGAGCTGGAGTTTGAATTTGTCTTTTCTGACCACCTGTTTGTCCTATTTTATAAGTGGGAGAGTTAATATGGCAAAAGATACCTAACTTTGATAAAAGAACAAACATTTCATTTTATAAACACTCCAAATGATGGTTACTTGATTTTCTCATGACCTCTAACTGTGTTGATAAAAAATAACAGGACTTGCTTTCAAGCCTTAAGAAATGTAAAATGCCTTTTAATGAAGATATTGCTGAGTGTTTTCCTTGTGAATCTGAACCAATGATAAATGTTTCTCAGTTTTGATTGGTATTGACTGATTCAAATAAAGTTGGTTTATTTTCAAATATTACAAAAGTTGTCACCAGTCTTTTTGTTTGAAGTAGGAATTCGTATGCTGGTTTAAGTAACAAAATATTTCAAATCTTTTGCTCCCTAATAAAGGTTCTTTTATTTTTCCATTATAAAAGATAACATGTCTGAGGTTGGTACAATGGTATAGCAGAGAGGACACTTGCCTTCATGTGACCAACCCAGGTTTAATCTCCAGTACCATAGATTGACTTCCAGTGCAGAGCCAGGAGAAAGCCCTGGGTACTGCCAGCTGTGGTAGTGCTCAGGAAACAACAAAAAAAGTGAGAGGCTTAGAGAGTTTTACACCAGGTAGAGTGCTTATTTTGCATGCCATCTATCTGGGCTTAATCTCTGGTACCCATTATAAATTCTTGAACCTCACCAGAAGTAATTCTTAAGTGAAGATCTAGGGATATGCTCTGAGTGCCATGGGATCTGGCACAAACCCTGCTTCCAAAAAAGAGAAAAAAATGTAGACTTGTTTTTATAAACAAATAAAACAAAATGTATAAACAAATTTTATAAACAAATTGCTGTGGACATCTTGCATCATAGCAATTCTCGTGGGTCATAGCACTACATGATAGGAAAGCGGGAGCATGAGCGGCCGAATATGAAATATGAAATAAATGAAACCACACGGAGAATGTGGGGCCAACACATTTCTGGCAGGAGTGTGACAAGTCTAATTTTTTGAGCAGGGGAATTTATAGGGGTAAAATTAGCCACAGTAGAATAATTGTAATCACAAAGCCTAGTATAACAATAACAATACCTAAGCTATGGGTGTGACTACAAGTTCTAAGTTACAAGAGAGAAGGTCAAGGTAACTCCCTGCAAGCCACTGTAAATGCAAAATCAGGATTAGGAGGAAGTAGGAAAAATCTAGAAACTTGATCTTTCTAGGCTGGACTCTATATTTACAGAGGTCAAGTAAAGAGCGGTACCAAAATCCCCAAGAATGAGCTTCCCTAAATCTAAAGGAGAGTCAATAATCAAAATCTGCATTCGGGTTATGCCCTTGATTACCAGAAACTGCAGTTGCAAAGAGTATATTTGAAAAGGAGAGAAAAATTGTCTTTGCTTTTAGGGCTGACTATATCCAGAAAAAGGGGTTCTCAAATAAACATTGGTGCTGGAATTTCTGGGCCAAATTATTTGATAGAGGTCAATATTTTTTCTGATATAAACAAAGGAGAGATAGTCAGATACTGGCTGAAAATGTAATGCCAGGCGTCTCCTTGGAAATTCCTCAACCATCCACACAGGGGGAAAAGGCATCCACAGCAGGCCTTTTGAGGAACCCCATGGGGGTTAAATTAGTTCTACCCACCAGGAAAATTTGAGGATACGTCTGGTGGACTGAGCCCCCTTAAAAGCTTAGGCATGCCCTGGCAACAAATAAAATAGGAGACATAAGGGAAGTAAAAGTCCAAAATGTACGGTCCAGACATCTAAAACTGATTTTTTTCCTGTTTTTATCAAAGCAAAATAAAAATATAATAGATGATCTGGAACTCTTGGGAATTGATATTAAAAAAAAAAGGCAGAAAGATTTCTGCATTTCCTTGGAGTCCTACTAGGAGACCCATGTTGATATAGAAGTTGTCCTGCCTCTTTTCATTTCCTTTTAAATGAAATCTAAATTTGGCCATTAAATGTTGACTCTTGCTCCCAATGTTAACTGTACACAAGATCCTGAACATGCTATAACAGTCATATGAGATGGGGTTAGATCAGCCTTAAAAATCCAGACATGATCATGAAAGATTGCCTGGTTGGAAAAGCTACCATTATCACTATATCTCTGACTGGATTAAGGTCCCAAAGTCTTCACTAAATTACTTAAAGATAACCTAATGCCAGATGAGGATCCTTTATTAGCATTCATAAAGCCAACAAGGCCAAAAGCTGGGCAGGTGTCCTACCAGTCAACTTCTCAAGACCTCTAAGGGATGCAACACTTGACTGGAAACCAGTCCTGGAGGGAAGAGTGGTAACCTGGAATTCAGAACTATGGGAAAGGTTGTTAATGGTCATCTCTTCACCCTAACTACCTCCATCTCTGATCCAATCAGAGCTGGGGCTGCAGAAGTCTCTCTGCCTCACTTATTCAAACCCTCCTCTCATCACTGTCACAGCAGGTGAAGGTTAGAGCTCCTTCCTCACCCCCACTATGATTGATTTTTAAGGCGGCTCTTGGCAGAATTATGCCCAGGCTTACAATAAGAGATTTATTCTGGAACATATGAGAATGACACCGTACTCTTAAGAAATTGATTCTTAATTCCCTGCTACTGATAATGTTTCTGGATGTAGGTGTGAAGTGGGACATGCTGCCACTGGGAATAGTGAGGATCCGCCTCTGATCAAAGGCAAAGAGCGCATTGCAAAAGCAGCCAGAATCCGGAGCACTAGGGTCCTAGCTGGTGCCTCTGAGCTGCTCAATTATTAACCCCTGAAACTACAGCTAACGCTGATTTTCTGGTTTTGTTATACATTTCAGATTGAGGAAGATTTTAGGTTTTTGCTATTTTGTTTATTTATTTTTAGTCATCACTATTGTTGTGTGGATCACAACTTCTGTGGGTATATGGTGCTGAGGATCAAACCCAAGCTTCTGCTCTGCCACATAAGCCACGACCTCTGAATGAGGGTGGCTTGTGCCTGTTTGCTTAATATTAACTGGTCAAAGGCATTCTATGTGATAAATTGACATAGACTGTTTTGAGTTACTAGTCACTTATCTACATATATATATATATATATATATACTCATGCATAGAACCTGCTTGATAAAGTAATTAAGGATTGAGAGCATGGGACATTCATTATTTTGGTGCCTAAAATGTGATGAAACCAAGGGTTGGGCCAGTGATAATGACAATCTGACTGAGGAGAACTAAGTCCTATTCTAGAGAATAAAGAAAGTCTGGAAAGGAGAGAACCTCATTATTTTCAAAAGTGTTGTGCTCAGGTTTCTCATCTTCATAGTACCCAATTTAGCAAGCAGTTAAGAGCTCCAAAAGTATCAGTAACTTTAATACTAAGGAAAAGGACCTGTTGTATGAGAATGAAGCAGTGGGAAATTCCAGATTGAAAATAAGGTCAAGATTCAAATACTAGTTTAAACACAAAGTTGCTGTGTGACTTTGGACAAAGTTCCTTACTGGGGCTCAGTTTCCTTCAGAAGTTTACTAGTATATAAGACAGTGACATCCTTGATGAAGAATTCTTATAGATAACAAAAAGATATTATTAACTGGAATGATAATTCAACCAATTGTAACTTCCAACTATTGGAATATGTCACTGTGGTCTTTTTAAGTGGAAAAAAGCAGTCACTAGAAATTTTATGAATATTAGGAACTAGTGCCAGAGGGATTCTTTGAGGTAGGCTTCTGTCTGTCTTGAATCTGTTGGAGGTGACTTGAGAAAGTGGGAGATGAGGGAGGCAGCCTCAAGAAAAGAGTGCATCTGGTGGTGGTAGGGGTGTTCTGTTTATGACTGAAACCCAACTACAAACATGTTTGTAATTATGGTGCTTAAATAAAGATTGTTTAAAAAAAGAAAAGAAAGAAAAAGGAAGGAAGGAAGGAAGGAAGGAAGGAAGGAAGGAAGGAAGGAAGGAAGGAAGGAAGGAAGGAAGGAAGGAAGGAAGGAAGGAAGAGAGAAAGGAAGAAAGAAAGAAAGAAAGAAAGAAAGAAAGAAAGAAAGAAAGAAAGAAAGAAAGAAAGAAAGAAAGAAAGAAAGAAAGAAAGAAAGAAAGAAAGAAAGAAAGAAAGAAAGAAAGAAAGAAAGAAAGAAAGAAAGAAAGAAAGAAAGAAAGAAAGAAAGAAAGAAAGAAAGAAAGAAAGAAAGAAAGAAAGAAAGAAAGAAAGAAAGAAAGAAAGAAAAAAGAACAAAAAGTGCATCCATCTCTGCTAGATCCATCAAGGCCACATAGGAAAATGCCTGGTGTAGATCAGATGTATAAAGTCTGAGAAAAGCACCTACGGGGTATGGATGCCCACATTCATCATCCCCACAAAGAGGCCATTAAGCTGCATCTCAATGCCACTTGTTCTGCACAGTGCAGGAATGTACCCCGAATATTCTCGTTCTTCGGGAGTCTTGGATTTAGGTTGGAGCAAGAAATTGCATCTTGCTTCCCAAATTTGACATAAGAATTCCAGGTTCATTGCCTTCCCTTCCATGAAAGAATTTCAGGAGGAGGAGAAATATTGAAATAAATAGTCTTTAATTGGAAGAAGTTTAGAAAACTGTGAGGGGAGAGAGAACTATTTTGTCCTACTGTAAATTTCCATAAGAAATTTTTAACATTTATTGAGTTTTTTGCTGTCAAAATGAAACTAAGCATGGCTTTAGAGATGATAAGAATGGATAAGATAAAGAGAAAAAATGAGATGTGTCACTAAAGTCTTTTTTTTAATCCCATATTTCCCTAAGATTCATGGGAGTATGATAGGAAAGTGAAGCAAGAGAACTGGAAATACAGATCAATACTTTAAAGCCATGGTGTTCAAAGTCTCTAAATTGAATTTAAAATACAGCATATATTCACAAATGGTCAATTCATTGGTAATAAAAGAAGAGTTTATGCTCATCTGGAACAAAAGGACTATTGAAGATAAAGATATTGTCTCTTCTTTCTTGGCCCACATCTCTGTGTCACAAAACTTTCAGAGCTTCATTTGTCAAATGTTTTCAGAGATACTCTCAAATATCTGCACCAATATGATACTACTAATTGTCTGGCTCTTATTTTATCAAGATACCATAGAGCCTATAAACAAAAACTAGGATAAAGGTGATGGTTGTGAAAAGCCTGAGACTCTAACTGAACTACCACATAATAAAGACCACAATAGGGCCAAGTTCAACATTTAAAAGAGACATGGAGCCCAAAAGCTATCATGTGGTTATTTAATTCTAGAAAAGGGAACTATATGAGGGTGTTGAGGGGTGTAATGAAAGAAGCAGTTAAAATGTAAATTGCACACTAGAGACTATTTTTAAATGCACTTTTGGAGTGCCTTACAAGGAGTTCCGAAGTCAATAATAAAAGACCCTATAAATGCATCAAGGCAGAAAGCCAAGTAGATAATCAGTGAGAGACTACTTGACCCAGAACTATAATTGGAGATAAAATGGAGAGGACATGGGGAAGCAGCTTTAAAAAATCTTTATGAAAATGAATCATGATAGCATGGACATCTTCACTTCCTGTTCTGAAACCCATGATCACAAATAGACTTAAGTATTCTGAAGATCACAAATGGCAGTAGGAGGCATTCTGCAGGCTAAGCCACTGAGTCAAATTTATTGTTAAAAGATAGAATGAAATCCCTGTGATGTTGTAAAATGCCCCATACAGTCAAGAACATAGTCTAAATTACATCTTCAAAATACTGATTCTATGAATACTGACTTAAAGTGACTGTGGTCAAAATAATTAGTCAAATGTTGGGCTTTCTCTGGAACAACCAGGCTATTACACAAAATCCCCAGCCTTTTCTGGTGTAAAAACCAGAGTGTGGTCTTTTCCGCCTGCAATTCCAGTTGTCATATTACAAGGACTAATTCTCATGGTAAAGTAATCACTCAAATACCTACCCTCAAGTTTTTACATGCTAAATATTATTTGATTTATCTGAAATTCTCACTACATTCCTGCAATGTGTTATATTTCTCATTTGCAGAACTGGATATTGAGGTTCACAGCAGTCAAGCAATTTAATAAGATTTATAAGCCAGTAGGAACTAGATTTTAACTCAAGACAGCTAACAAGTTTTTCCTTTAAGTTGTTGTTGTTATTTTGGTTTTTGGGCCACACCCTATGATGCTCAGAGCTACTCCTGGCTATGTGCTCAAAAATCTCTCCTGGCTGGACCATATGGGATGCCGGGATTGAACTCAGGTCCATCCTGGGTCAGTTGCATGCAAGGCAAACACCCTACCTCTATGCTATTGTTCCAGCCCCAGATAAGTGTCTTAGAGATAAGAAAGACAGTATCTTCACTGAAAAGGTGTGCCTTAGTTTTAATGTGTAAATAAAATTAATAGAAATAAATTGATTTAAAAGTTTATGATATAATCACCTAGATAGATCATTAGGTAACATATAACATGTGAAACACCCAAAAAATCTAAGTTAAATACACAAATTGCTTAACAATGGTTCTTGAAAAATGCTCTATGTAAGTATATAAAGAGCTTCATTGGGTACCAGAGTGATAGAACAGGGATTGAGGTTATGTCTTGCATGTGACCTATCCTGATTTGATCTCCAAGTTGCTTGAGCATTGCTGGCTGTGGCTCTGAGCACCACTAAGGTGGCACAGGTAATTCCTAGCACAGCAGTCCAGAAAATTGGCCAGGTCACCAAGGAGGTCAACAGAAGGCTTCCCTGTGCTTCCTGAGTAACACCTGGGAACACTTGCCCCTTTAAAAAACAAAGAGCTTTCTCAGAATTTGTTTATTTTATAGGTGTACAGTTTTTATTTTATGGGTGTACCTTTATTTATTGAGTTATTTCTAAATAGCTTAATGGGGGGAGCTATACCTAGTAAAAGAAATACATGCAGTTCAAAAGTTTATAGTAAATGCAGGAGAGAGGACTCAAATAGTGGAGCAGATGCTAAAAAGACACTGAGTTCAGTACTGAGTACTGAGTGCAGACTTCCCTTACTCCCAAGTCTTGCTAGATGATTCTTTCCTATGAAAAATAATTAAGATTCTGATGAAACGAAGGCAAATTTCTTCCTCAGAAACCTCGCACGCTTTCGAGAGCACACTGCAGTTAATCATGTTATTCGTTGCTTCAGAATTTTTTGATGTGCATGCCCATACATATGTGAATACATTACATATGGTTGTTAGTTTGTGATTAGAACTCAGCAAATATGAGTATGTGTTTGCACCATATTTATCTGATCAAAAATAGAGTGAGATTGTTTTCTTAATTTTTTACTTCATATATCTGGAGCTCTTTCTATGTAAATATATGTTTCACAATTTTTGTAACATCTGCAAAGTATTTTCTTGTATGATGTCACTTAATTTACTTAACCAGTCTACATTTAATAGACTTGTAATTCAGTTCCAATTTTTCTACAGCAAACATTCTTGCAGCTATCTTTGAACATATGTGAGAAAATATTTGTAGGATAAGGTTATAGTGTGATGGTCAGATGTTAGGAGAGATGTATTTTATTATTTACATTTTAAATAGGTAAATTTTCATGATTCAAAACAAAAATAAATGCTAGAAAGCTTTAAAAGGCTATATTGAGTCATTATATTACCTTAAACATCTTTGAAATCTTTTAGATTCTTTTTTATTCAGATACAAGAAAATGCAAAAGGCACAATATATTTGACAAAGTATATAAAATTAATATTCACAAAATTCAATGACCAAAAAACTCAAACAAGCACATCAAGAAATGGAGAGATAAGCTGAACAGACTTTCTTCTCAAAGACACAGATGGCGACTAGACAGATGGAAAAATGCTTTGGTTACTAATCATCAGAATTATACAAATAAAAATTATAATAAAATGTAATTTCTTATAATTCATCTTACGTCATGGAACTACCACCAGATATCAATTAAATATTGCCCTAATTAGTGAGATGTTATAAAATACTTAGAAACAGTGTGGAGAGGAACATGAATTGAAAGAACTCTCATTTCTATTGGTAATCATGTAAATTGGCTTTACCTCTAGATAAAATAGTGTAGACATTTCTAAATATATTAAAATAAAAATGAGGCCAGAGAAACAGTATAGGAGTTAAGGAGCTTGCCTTGTATGCAAATGGTGTTGGATCAAATCCCTAGTACCAGATATGTTCCTAGATACAGCCAGGAGTCATTCTTGAGCTCTGAGTCAGGAATAGCCTATAAGTATTACTGGGTGTGGTCCCAAAGCCAAAAACTAAAATACGGTTAACATATTATTCAGAGATTCCACTCTTATGTATCTATCTAAAGAATTTAACAATAATGAATTGGGGTTGGGGAAGATCGTGTGGCACTGTTTACAGTAGTCAAGATCTGGAAAGAGCTCAAATGTCCAAGACTATATGAAAGACACTTCTACTCAACTCTAAGAAAAGGTGAAGAAGTGTTGCCCTTTTTTTTTTTTTTTTTTTTGCTTCAACATGGATGGAACTTGAGGGTGTTATGCTAAGTTAGTAGACTAGAAACAGAAAGATATTTATCAAATAATCTCATATGCATATGGTATATAAGGAAACAAACAGAAAATAAATAATAGCCAATAAAAGTAGACCACTAGACTTACCAAACAACTGAAGTTACTAAAGGTGGGTGAGAAAGTAAAAGGTCATGGACAGTGGTGGAGGGACATTGGAAATTTCATGGCGAGTGCAGTGTTATAGATAATATTAATTGCTAAAACATAAACATTTGGAACTTAGTACTATGCTAAGTTCCTCTGCAGATGGAGAGTTACTTTTCCTTTCCCCTCTACTGTCCAATAAACTTCTCTACCTTCTAAAAAAAAACCCATAAACATTTGTACTTTTGTAAGCCAATATCAGGTTAGTAAATTAAATATATATAAGTAAAATGCAAATATATAGTCTTAGCTTCTTTTTTACTGCAAGACTACATACATTTACATCGTTGTCAATCTTATATTTTACCTAAATTATCCTACAGTCTACATACGAACATAGAAATTTGAGCCCATTTTTCTGTTGCATTCAGTTTTATATCTATTTTATAACTTAGTTCTCTTTGGAAGAGCGTGAGGCTATTTCTAACTTTTGCTACTGAAAACAATGTTGTAAGATATAAATGCATACTCATCTCATTTAACATTCCAAAGGATGTAGGATAAATCTCACAGCTTGTCAATGTTTGTGTAAATATCTAAAGAAAAATAGAATTACATATCTGTATTGATTGATAAATAAATACTAATGCCTTGAATAAAATAAGCCAAAAACTAGTGACAATGTTTCCTGCTATAAAGTCAGTGTTTAAAAGGGAAAATTGGTAAGAGAGAGAGAGAGAGAGAGAGAGAGAGAGAGAGAGAGAGAGAGAGAGAGAGAAGAAAAATATCTGCCTTTATAGGGGCAGTCTAGGGAGGAGGGTAGGAAGCAAACTGAAGATACTGGTGGCAGGAAATGTACTGGTGAAGAGATGGGCATTGGATATTGTATAATTAAAACTCAATTTGTAATTGTATGTAACAGTGATTGAAAATAATTTTTTAAGAAAGCCATTCAACCACCAAATAAAATTAACAATTAATTAATTAATTAATTAAAAAAGAAAGTCTAGGAGCTGAATGACTGGGATAAACTAGATTTTTCTTGTGCTCCACTTAATTTGAATTGTTATTTGAATCATAAAGTCTGTTATAGCGCTATGTGTCTATGATAGATGGTGACATGCATCTAAACATGCTTATAACACATTCAGATTAACCTCTGGTGTTATTAAAAAATGCTACACAAGACATTTATTAGGTTTTGAAGTTAAGTTTCAAGTAGCCTAATTACTTACCTCCAAGATTTATTCCTTAATACTTTACCAGGCTTATATCATCAGTGTTGATTTTCATAAATGTTTTTCCTTAGATGGTTAATTTTGTATTAATAACATTTTCTCCTCTCCTCAAACCCTAGGAAGTTGAGAAATATCAAGTAACAGGCTCTTTGTACAAAATTCAACAAAAGAAGTGATAGAAAATGTCCCATATTGCATAACAGTATGCAACATGTATTTCCCCATGTTGTATATTTATATGCAATATTTCATATTTTTCCATGATTGCATGTCAATATTTCAGAGTGCACATTATTGCCAAGCTAAAAGGCCATGTCTCATGGTGGAGAAATTTCTGGGCAGCCTGGATTTGCAGAGGCCTCTTCACAGACCCACATGTAGAACTTTGACCACAAATGTCATATGAAGCTACTTACATTTTTGTCCCTTTGATGAACTTCCAAAGGTTTTCTTCTACTTGGGTTTCTTGGAAATTTTAGGACCACATACTACTATGTTACAGTGTGAATTTGTTAGTTTTCTTTTGAACCATTCTCCTTCCTCAAAAAATCATCACAAGGCATTGGAAGAATCCACTTAAGTAACATTGATCATTTCCTTCTTTTTAATAATTCTCCACACACATTTTCTAGTGACAGGTTCCCAATGGCTTTCCTGCTCTAGGCTTACATATTTGCTATTTGCTTCTTAATTAGATGATGTGAATTTCTTAGACAGTACATTACTTTGATAAAATAATCTCTTTTTTTCTCTTTTTCTCAAATTAAACAAATAAGCCATAGTCTCTTTGAGGGTGAACTCTAAGAAGTTAGACAATAGATCTTGGGAAAATAGATCCAAGACTTCCAAGCTTTCCAGGTATTTATAGGGTTACTCGTGTGACTTGCAATGCTTTTTTACACACCTGTGCAAAATGGGTTTCTTTGCATTCTCCAAAATCTATCCTGGAGTTCGTTGCCTACCCAGTTTTATGAATAAAACATTATTTAGAAATAAGTTGTTCATAGATACAAACAGAACCTTATTTGGTCTATGGTGATATAATCAGAAGAGAAAGTCATCTGTCATCTTTTTAAGAAGGTGAACAGACACAGGGGCATCCTGCCACATGAAGACAAATGTGGGGAGAAGTGTGGTGCCTGTCACAAACCTGGGGACACATGAAGCTGCAAGAAGCTGAAAAAAGGGGAGGAAGAATTCTCCTAGAGGTGCTGCAAAAACGTGACCCTGTAACATAGATTTTAGACCAGTGGTCTTCAGAATATGAGAGAATGTAATTCTGTTGTTTTAAGCCACCCACATCATAGTAGCACTGGGAAATGAATGTTTCATGTACTTATTTCTTTTTTTCTCCAAAGTGCTCTGTATGTACACCTCCTTCCCCCACATAATATTTCTCCCTATCCCCAGCCCCACTGGAATGTCACTTAGGCCTATACTGTACATGTAAAACTGCCTGCTTTACATCTTGAGAATAAAGCAACCTTAACCTAGTGGGTCAAGGCAGGGTGGCCTGTTTATCCTACCACTGTATCATCACCTGCAAATATTCCAGAAATTCTGCCCCCAAAAGGATATGGGCAATACCAGAGGCTGCTCAGGAGTTCCAAAGTCTGGTTTCATGTCATTGATTTCTGTACAAAATCACATTCTAAGGGCATCTAAGGGCATTTGACTGGTTTCAGTCATTAGAAAATGTTTTTATTTGCTTTTGTTTCTGTCTCATTGTGAGAGGGGATTCTACCAGCTTTGTCCACCCTAACTGCCTTGATTTGCAGAAATGATGGGCAGTAAGGACTTGTTTTCTAAAAGCTTTCTGCCTGAAAAGCACCTGGACCTCTTCTCTGATGGGTTCTTCCTTCAGATATCCTTTCAGGTGATCTTGGATTTGGCAGTGGGGCACTTGGCTAATCCTCAAAGAACGCAAATCAAAATGCCCTGTTTTCCTGCCCCATAATTACGCTATCCAGTTACCCCTCATGAGCCCGTAATAAAAGGAAATCTACTGAGTGGGTGCTCGACAGGTGGCCTTAAAAGGTTTAAATTGCCACTTGAAGTTGGGCTGATGAAAGGGCTGTATGCAGGTGGGACTTAGGCCCACAAGGTCAGTTTAGAATGTTCAGATTGGAGCTCCTCAAGGAACATCCACCACCCACCGGGGTAGGGCTAGTGACTTCCCTTCAGTTACTGATCCTGATATTGAGTCAAAGTCTTGGGCGGTGACAGGACTGTAGGTTGCACTTGGAGAAAAAGAAGTAGATGTTTTCATCTGTCACATGCAACTTAGAGAAGTCGCTTTTGGGCATGTTGAAGGGTTGAGAAGCTCAGCTCATTTGAGACTTAATCTTTCACGTATGATTCTGACCACTTGGCCTCTAATATTAGCATCCCTCTTTTGTTATATTCCTCATCTGGAAGCTTATTGAAGATGCTCCTGAGCCATTTGGGTGTTTTCAATGGGACGTTACGTATTTTTCAGAGCTAAGATTTTTCATTGTTTTCAGATATTTTTATTTTTCATTTTTATTCATAGTCAGAATACTCAGAGGCTATTCCTGGCTAGGTGCTTAAAAGTGAGACCTGGCAGTACTGGGTAGGGGAAATTATGTAGTACTGGGCTTGAGCCAGTATTGGTGGGATATAAGACAAGCACCTTAACCCTTGGGCTAGTATCTCTAAATCCTGTTTTCAGAAATGTTGAGGGTTTTGCGATCTTCTTGGACCCTCTCTCACATTTGAAACTTCTTTTCATGAGACCATATTTATTTTATTCTCTGAAATTATTTAGGTACTGTGTTGAATTTTTTTTGGGGGGTGCACACCCAATGATGCTCAGGGGTTACTTGGCTATGCATTCAGAAATTGTCCCTGGCTTGGGGGACCATATGGGAAACCGGGATCAAACCCAGTTCTTTCTAGGTCAGCCACGTGCAAGCAAATGTCCTACCACTGCATCACTGCTCTGGCCCCCACTGTGATGAATTTTTAAAATTAATTTCTCCTGATAAATCCAATATAAATTTGGGGAGTACAGATTCACTCTTCTTCAGAATTTCTCTTATTAGCTTCTTGAAGATGACCCAAAATGTATACATTTGGGGACTGAAGCAATAGTACAGCAGGTAGGGTACTTGCCTTGCATACAACAGACATGGGTTTTATCCTTGGCACCCCCTATAATAACCTGAGCCCTTCTGGAGTGACCCCTAATCATAGAGCTGTAGTAAACCCTGAGCATCACACAACATGGCTCCAAAACAAAACAGCAACAAATATACATTTTCCTTTGGTTTTTAAAAGTGCTAGAACAAGGAGGAAATTTCTCTTTCTATGATTTGTATTTTACCAAGTTCTACCTCAAATTATATTTACAGGATGATTAGAGAGTACAGTTCTCCATCTTTAAATTCTGTCAGATTTGTGCCCACATTAAGAAAGTATCTTTGACCTGCTTCCTAACACCCTGAAAGATTGATCATCCCATACTTTTTGAAACAAGCCTATTTTTCTTGATGCTTCTGGGGGAGCTTTCTGGGGATAGATTTCTATTGTCTTTATCAGTGTAACAGGACTGCCATATTTATGGTAAGGTAATTTTGAATTTAGATAGTGGGTGGAGGAGCATTAGGTTTCTGAACTGAATTGTCTTTTATATTGAACCTCCTCAGTGAAAGAGCTTGAATGTTAAAAATATTATTTCATGAGGCACACTGCCTTTCTAATGTCTTTGATAGTTTATTACATTTTTTACTTCTGGAGAGATAAAGAAACGAAGGGCCTATAATCCCTCATGCACTCTGTCCTCCAAATTGTGGTTGCATAGTTTAGCTTTAAATCCAATTTTTTTTATTTAAAATTTTCTGTTAGTTATTGGGTACTAGGGTCTATCTGTACTAGAAAAGTAGTATAAATAAAGTAATTAATATTCTTCACATCTTAATGCTTCCCAAAATAAAAAGATGAATTTCTCATTAAGGGCACATCACAACTGTTTTACCTGCTCCCTGTGTGATTTCATGGCTGTTGTTCCAGCCTGGTGCTGGAGTGCTCAGAGAACCAAGTTTTGGCCAACAAAGGAGTCAGTGATGGTTTGAAGGCTGTTTGAGAGGATTGTCTTGGTGAGAAAAACTGAAACCAAAAATCTGCCAAGAAATCACCCAAGTAGTGCTAGGGACAATAGCTTTGTGAGAAGAAAATTTTAATTTTAGACTGTTTTTTTGTCTTGGGTCTCATTCTCTCCCAAATCTGCCATTGTCGTCTGCCAAGACTGTGGTGGCTGCTAAGTCATGCTATAAAAACATTTGTAGGATTCTCTCCCTTGACTCTGGACAGGCAAAGTTCCCTGTGCTTATGTGATAATTACGCATGTCTCTGTAAGGGTGAGGCAGATCTGAGCCCTCTCTTGATTTAAGGCAATGAGTGAGGATAAAAAGCTAACATTCTGTGAACAGTCAAGAAGAATAATGAATAGAAGGAGCAAAGGTCTTTGAAGACATTGCAGAGCTCTAAGAGATCCTAGACCCTATTATTATGATCCTCAAACTTCTTATTATAGAACCATTGGATACTCTTCTTTTTTTGCTGTTGCCTTTGCTGAGAAAGACTCTTTACCGTCTGGTCCCAATATAATGAGTCATCTTCCTTTTTCTTCCTTCAGCACAATGTACCTTGCCCTCCATAGAAACCAACCTACTTGCATATCCCCAACCTTTTTCCTTTATATTTATGTTTCATTCATTCCATAAGATGGGGCTTCTTTCACATTTTCCATTTATAACTTCCTTTCACCCAAGAAATTCAACACTGCTAAATACTGCCCTAAAGAGTGTAGATTTATTAAGCATTTTAATTTGAATTAATTTTTGCTCATTGGCATTCAGGAATTTTTTACAGTTGTCAAGTATTTTGGAATCTCCATATTCAGTTATGCATTTCCATGGGCATTTGACCCACAGTGTAAAAAGCTAGTGCTTTGCAGTGTTCGTCTCAAGCAAATATGGGTATCTATACCCCTCCTTTCCTAGTCTGTTCTGATATTTCTCCTACAAGAAGCCGTCACTGATTTCCTTCAGGCATGCTTAGTATCTTATGAACCAGTTTTTCTACTTCACTGACAAGCCAAGCAACTATGTAGCTGGCTGCGATTACTTAACATGCAATATTCTTCATGCCTAGGGGCCACTTGAGGTCAAGACCTATATTTTCTAATTCTCAGCACCTGCCACAGTATAGCATATTTATCCAACAATAAGTACAATATGCCATCATTATTAAATTATATTTCATAAAATTTAATTTCATATGAAGCACACTGTAGGTACTTAACTCAAGCACATATTGAAGAAATTGCAAGTTTAATTCTAGACCATGACAATAAAGTGAACATCAGAGGAAAGTGAGTTGCAGGAATTTCTTGGTTTCTCACATTAGGAAATCTGTGTTTATATTATTCTATAGTCTAAAGTGTGCAATAGTATTATATCTAAAAAGAAGGACAAATGAAAAGAAAAGTGTCATAGAGGTAGGCTTAGAGGTGGGATAAAAATTGAGGACTCTGGTGGAGAGAAGTAGACACTGGTTAAGGGATGGACATTTGAACATTGTACCACTGAAACTCAGTTATGAACAATTTTGTATCTCAGAGTGATTTAATAATTTTTTGTTTGTTTTGGGGCTATACCCATTGATGCCCAGGGGTAACTCCTGGCTATGTGCTGAGAAATTGCTCCTGGCTCGGGGGACCATATGGGACATCGGGGGATTGAACCATGGTCATCCTAGGCTAGCACTTGCAAGGCAAACACCTTATAGCTTGTGCTATAATAGTTTTTTTTTAAAAAATATGAAATCAGTAAAAATAAATAAAAAGAAGGAATATATCTTCATTAAGTGTGAAACAGGGACAAAAAGTGAGTACACATTTTGGAAAAGATACCAGTATGCTTGTTTGATGTAGGATTGTCATAAACCTTTTATTTTTTAAATTATAATAAACAATATTCATAAGGCACAATAAAGAAGAAACTGCATTAAAAATAGCTGAAGGGATAGTAAGTGAGTAAGGTGCATGATTCTGACCTGAGTTCTAGCCTCAGCATACCATTTGAAAGAAAGAAAAGAATAGAAAGAGAATGAAGGGACTTGGCCCGGCCTAGGGTAGGGGGGCCCAGACCTGGGTCACCCGACCCCCCTCTCCCCCTTTCCTCCGGATCTCCAGCACTATTTACCATAGCAAGACTCTGGAAACAACCAAGATGCCCTTCAACAGACGAATGGCTAAAGAAACTGTGGTACATATACACAATGGAATATTATGCAGCTGTCAGGAGAGATGAAGTCATGAAATTTTCCTATACATGGATGTACACGGAATCTATTATGCTGAGTGAAATAAGTCAGAGAGAGAGAGAAAAACGCAGAATGGTCTCACTCATCTATGGGTTTTAAGAAAAATGAAAGACACCCTTGTAATAATAATTTTCAGACACAAAAGAGAAAAGAGCTGGAAGTTCCAGCTCACCTCAGGAAGCTCACCACAAAGAGTGATGAGTTTAGTTAGGGAAATAACTACATTTTGAACTGTCCTAATAACGAGAATGTATGAGGAAAATGGAGAGCCTGTCTAGAGTACAGGCGGGGGTCGGGTGGGGGAAGGGAGACTTGGGACATTGGTGATGGGAATGTTGCACTGGTGATGGGTGGTGTTCTTTACATGACTGAAACCCAAACACAATCATGTATGTAATTAAGGTGTTTAAATAAATTTTAAAAAAAGAAAGAGAATGAAGAAAGAAAATATAAAACAAAAGTAGCAAAAGAAAAAGAAAGAAGAGAGAAAAGGAAAGAAAAAAGTGAAGTTAAGAAAGAGAGGAAAGAAAGAACAGAAAGAATGAAAAGAAAGAAAGAACAAAAAAAGAAAGAACAGAAAGAACAAAAGAAGAAGAAAGAAAGAAAGAAAGAAAGAAAGAAAGAAAGAAAGAAAGAAAGAAAGAAAGAAAGAAAGGAAGGAAGAAGAAGAAAGAAAGAAAGAAGGAAAGAAAGAAAGAAAGAAAGAAGAAAGAAAGAAAGAAAGAAAGAAAGAAGGAAGAAGAAAGAAAGAACAAAAGAAAGAAAGAGAAGAAAGAAAGAAGAAAGAAAGAAAGAAAGAAAGAAGAAAGAAAGAAAGAAAGAAAGAAAGAAAGAAAGAAAGAAAGAAAGAAGGAAGAAGAAAGAAAGAACAAAAGAAAGAAAAGAAAGAAAGAACAAAAAAAGAAAGAACAGAAAGAACAAAAGAAGAAGAAAGAAAGAAAGAAAGAAAGAAAGAAAGAAAGAAAGAAAGAAAGAAAGAAAGAAAGAAAGAAAGAAAGAAAGAAAGAAAGAAAGAAAGAAAGAAAGAAAGAAAGAAAGAAAGAAAGAAAGAAAGAAAGAAAGAAAGAAAGAAAGAAAATACGAGCATGTCTGTAAATGTTTATTTTATTAGGGGGCAGTTCAAAGTACTCAACACAAGCAAGGCATGTTTTCTACCACTGAGTTTCCTCTGTGGTTGTGGCTATTTCTTGGTAAATAAAAAGGCTTACCACTCAGTGATGATATGCGTAGGATAGTCCACACCACTTTGTTTATATCCTCTTCCACTGACATCACCTTGTGAATTTCTGGACTTAAAGTCAATTAAAATTGACTTTAAGGTTGTCCTAAAGTTTGTTGCAGCAAAACTTATTCATTACCCCTGTGAAAAACAGTCTTTATACTGTTCTCAAGAAACTTAGAATTTAGCTGCCATATGACCCAGAATTTTTACTTTTGGTTACCATCCGCAGAACTTAACACAATTCAAAGAAAAATATGCACACCATTATTTATTGCTGCACTTAGTACTATAGTTAAGATATGGAATAAATCTAGGTACTCAACAACAGATAAATGGATTATGAAGATGTGCTATATGTACACAATGAAATACTATGTAGCTGCAAGGAATGATGAAATAATGCAATTTGCTGCAATCTGATTGGAACTGAAAGATATCATGTTGAGTGAAGTAAGCCAGAAGAGGAAAGACAAACACAGGATGATCTAACTTATATATATGGCATATAGAATAACTGAATGAGGAACTTAATGTAGTAAAGGGGGTGTGCCTAGATCATCCTTGATCCTAGCACAGGGAAGTGAGGACATAGAAGGAAGGAAATCGATGTTAAAAATATGATATGGAAATTCCTTAAAAAAACAGAAATTGAGCTCCCATATGATCCAGCTATACCACTCCTAGGGATATACCCTAGGAACACAAAAATACAATTCAAAAACCTCTTCCTCACATCAATATTCATTGAAGCACTATTTACAATAGCCAGACTCTGGAAATAACCAAGATGCCCTTTAACAGCTGAATGGCTAAAGAAACTGTGGTACATATACACAATGGAATAATATGCAGCCATCAGGAGAGATGAAGTCATGAAATTTTCCTATACATGGATGTACATGGAATCTATTGTGCTGAGTGAAATAAGTCAGAAGAAGAGAGATAGACACAGTATAGTCTCACTCATCTACGGGTTTTAAGAAAAATAAAAGACATTTTTTTGTAATAATTCTCAGAGACAGTAGAGATGAGGACTGGATGTTCCAGCTCACAATATGAAGCTCACCACAAAGAGTGATGAGTGCAGTTAGAGAAATAACTATACTGACAACTAACATAATAATGTGAATGAATGAGAGAAGTTGATAGCCTGTCTCAAATACAGGTGGGAGAGTAGGGAGGTGAGAGATTTGGGCCATTGGTGATGGGAATGTTGTGCTAGTGAAGGATAGTGTTCTTTATATGACTGAAACCCAACTACAATCATTTGTAATCAAATTGTATAAATATATTTTATAAAAGATTAGAAAGGGAAGTAATGGGGGAACAAGGACCAGGCCCTCAGTAATACTGGTGATGTGGGGAAGTAGTATAGCTCTATATCCAAAGCACAAACTCACCAACATTGAAAACGTGAGAGCTAAGCTACAATCACTGAACTTCCTAGTATGGCTTTCAAAGTACAAGAGGGGTTGGCAGATGATGGAGTCTGGGAACACTGGTTGGAGGAAGTGGTGACTGGTCATGCGATTGGTGTTGAAATATTATATGTCTAAAATTTAACTCCCAATAATTTTGTAAATCATGATTCTTTAACTACAAATTTATTTTTTAAAATTATGTGAAATCAAGCAGAGGTTTTCAAACACAGGCCAAAGTTTAGTATCAATTTATGGGTATAGCAAAGTTATAAACAATGCAAATTAAAATAAAATATATATTATATATTTAGAAAAATGAGGCAAGCAACATTAAAATAAGCCTTTCATTGTGGAATCTCTAATATACTAATGTTTTGGGGTTCTCTAAGGAAAAAATATAGTGAATTTCTGTGTTCCATGGCCACCATATCTTTTTCTTTAAAATATTCTTTAAAGTTTCTCTAAAATTCTCTAAAATAAAAGTTTCTCTAAATATTCAGTTCTGTGAAACATGCTCTGGGACACTGATCGACCATAAACCCCTATTTCAATAGGTGAAAATTTAGTTCAGTGGGCATAGAGTTAAATCAGCAATAATACTGCTTATTTTCCAGCTGCCTTTCCCTTTTATTCTGTGGCTCTATCTTGATCTTCTCCACAATATTTTGGTCACACCACTAATTTAGCACTTTGGTCATGTATGCACTTATAACTAGGACTAAATTATAATTTTCCAAGAGGGGCCACTTTAAAACTCTTTTTCTTAATCTCCTCACTACACACAGAGTGGGGACATGAAGGCAAAATAGTTTTATTGAAGATTGGGAAGGAATAAGGTGGTAATTTAGAAAATGATCCTCCATTTCTGTGGGGCTAGATTATACAACATGCCATTGTTTACCAGCACTACTAAGGAGAAAATAGTTTTCAGTATTATACCTCACCATAATTCTTTTTGCATCATCAATGGTAAGAAGTATCCTAATATCAGGGATGTTAAAACAAATGTGTATTATAAAATTAATGTAATCCACCAGACCATTCCTCAGAACAAATCTCAGCACTCTTAAATTGATGTTTCTCAAAATTTTTTCCACTATGTTTCCCTTCTAACCTTGTTTCCTTCCTGTCTATCTTACCAGTTAACCCTCTAGTCTTGTATCCTGCTCCCCATTTTTTGTGATTTTTCACCTGTTGCCTCTTAGGAGCCAGATGGCCCATGTTGATAAACAATTGCTCTAGATCCTCTTATTCCACCAGAAACACACTTCGAAATTGCTCAGAATCTCAGTTTAGGTTAGAGAGCGGGAAGGGAGTGGGCAAAATAAAATACTTGAAGCCACAGGGGTAAAGAAGAAAAGCTAAAAAAGTTCTGTCATGGGCCAAAGCTGTGAGTGCCTTGAGGTTTTTGAAGGTGGTGGCCATTGCTGTTGGACAGACTCCAGCTGAAACTCAACAGGCAGGGCACACAAATGGCATCAATTAATCTGAGATTGGTAATGACATGTTTATTTTGGATGGAAAGGATGCCATTGTGGCTTCAGTGTCGTGGTTGGGTTGTTGTGGATGGAGAGTGGGGAAATGAGTGTCTTGAATAAAGTGATGCCATGGCCCTTGGGAGTCACCCAAGAAGGTTCCGAGATGCCTTGTGTTGTTGGGAAGGTCTTAGGTAGCTGGGTGTCTATGAATAAAAGCATTTTCTAAAAAAACTGCAAAAAAAGCAACAATTATGCATTTTTGAGTCTGTGACCCTAAGGTCCACAACTTACCTTCTAAAATCACAGACATTGCCACTGGACTGACCTTGGCAGAAAGTATAATGCTCCGGAGTGAACCAGCACATCTTTTTTGGTTTCTCTCTCCTGCTATATTTTTTAGTCAATATTTTTCCTTTTTCCTTTATATATATGTATATATATGTATGTATATATATATATATATATATATATATATATATATATATATAGTACCAAAGTGTCTCGCATATCTTTCACAATAATATTTTAGGTAGATATTTACATTGAATCAGAGGAATTCCCATCCCCAAGGTTGTCCTCCCTCCACCCCCATTCCCATCCTGCTTCCCCTATCCCCCACCCTCGGCATGTTCCCGACTATGTAAACATTGGACCTGAAGCAGAATTTTCCCAATTTCCAGCACCCAGTCCAAAGTCACGAGAACAACATTTCAAACCAGACCTGTGTCCTCAGTGGTCAGGTTGGTTTTTCTTTGGCCCAACACGACCTTGTGCATTTGAGGAGTGCCGTCTGGGGTGGAAGGGCACTTACAGGGCTTATTAAAACGGGCACCAAAGTCTTCTGGGAGAGAAAAATAGCTCTTTTCAGAGAGATTTTCATGATTAAGTACAAATGAATCTAAAACACATGGATCAAATTTCTCTGAAATTACACAGTTTTAAACATTAAGGAAGAAAAGGAATGGCTTTTGGGGTAACCCCAAAACATTTGAAGAAGAAACACACACTCCACATTGGGCGCGTGCAAACCAAACAAACAGTGGTGTCTGAGGTCTCTAAGGCAGCATCCAGCTGAGCTAATTTTTGCTCCATGTCTAAGGCCTTGGCCTCCCCTCACATCAGCTAACAGGGTATGAATTGGGGAGGTCAGGTCCAGCTGAGTGGAGTCCACTGTGAGTTTTCAAGAGGGAGGCAGAGCAGCCCATTTTCTGTCAGTTAAGCCCCTCCATTAGTTACCTTTACCTTATGAACACTGTTAAGAATTGGGCTTTAATATACATAACTTTAAATCAGTTATATCCTTCATGGTTCCATGATTTGTTGGCTCCAGATGTAACCTCTTGGCCCATTCAATTGGCTCCAACTCAAATCCCGTTGTTCCCTTACTTTGAGCTTTCATTTTTTTTTTCTTTTTCTTGTTCAGAAGGGGTATGGAGCAAAGGAGGGAGTAAACAGAAGAAATGAGTAGAAGCTAGAGAAAGAAAGAAAAACAGAATTCCTTCTACTGAGATTTCTAAATGTGGAACTCATTGTCTGTACTGGCTTTGAGGCTGAAAAAAAAAAGAAGAAGAAAAAGAAAAGCTAAGAGTTAAAATATTTGTTGAAGTCTGGATTTCTCCCTGCACCCGTCTCCCTCCACATACAACCCCCCTACTCCTTCATTCCCTCTTTCCCTCTTGTAAAATTAAAGCTGAAGCTAGCAGTTCACGTCTAGCTCTTGAAATGTCACCAGCAACACTGCTATTATTCTGATTTTCTGGGCAACGCCCGTCGGTTCCCTGCTGCAGCTCAATTGAACTAACTCTGCCTCTCTCAGATCCGGCCTGACAGCTGCATTGAATTTGGGTTCATGGGGTGATTTATCGGACCTGCTGATGTACAGCCTTGTGATTTAGGAGAGCAAAAAACTCTGGAATGCACCAAAAAGCAATCTATGCACTATTATTATTAATAATAATAAAGATAAATGTCAGCCCCAAGTGACTCTGGTGGCCCCTGCCACTCCATTTAACATCTTAACGGTGGCATGTGGCCCCTATGTGGCACTTGGTTCTGTCTGGTACCTTCAAGGAAGCTAAGAAAAGGTTATTTTTCAAATGTAGGGTAGGAGTTGGGGAGAGGGGTATTTTTAAAGCTCTAGGTCAGACCAGCCCAGCTGCATTCCTGTCCCTGTCATTGAACGAGCTGAACTTTGTCACATTATTAAGCTGTCAGCAACGCCAGGGCGTTGTTTAGATTTCTGGTGGGAACTCCTCACACATGCTCCAGGGCTCCATAGGGATTTTATCAACACCATTGTAAAACATGCACAAATGAGTTGGGCTGGAATGGCCCTGGGAAGGCTGGGTTCTCTTGGTCTCATCAAGCAGCAATGAAAATATCAGGGCCGGGCTCTTGTGCCACCCACACCCACCAACCCCAGTACCTTCTGCAAATGACCAGGCATGGGAGCTTCATTACTAGACAGGATCTCTTCTGTCTTCATCATGATGGCGGAGAGTCCTGCCTTGGCTTTCACCAGTTTGGATGTGAAAAAGCTCTGAATACAGCTTCATGGGGTTTAAGTCCAAGTTCAGTCCTGGAGCGTCTCTGTTTATTCCTCTCCTCCACAACCCAATCCAGTTCGTCCCTCATCCCCTGAGATCCAAATGTTCTCATAGAGTTAGTCTTCCAGGCTAGGAGTTGGGAAAGTTCCAGGTACAAATTAGAGAAGTAGAACTGTGCAGAGTTATGAGGTATAGTGTTCCCACAGGAAGTTCTGGGCTTCAACTGTTGGCTATCAGTGATAAGATTTCCTGGACATCTCCAGCAGTGTACTTCTCGCTTATACCTCACTTCCTTAGAGAGCTGCCTCACTCAAAGTGTATGGGGAAAGTTGAAGGATTGCTGAGTTAGTTTTAGGATTCCCTCAGTTCTCTTTGTAAAACAAGCTGGGAATACAGGGTTCCCACTAGGGACAGTTCCACTACAAAAACAGAAGAGGTATATACTATGATATGCTAGGATACTTTCAAGAAATTATTTGTATTTATGTTACTGTGCCAGGGGATTGAACCTTGGCAGTCTTTTGACCGAGGCAAGTACTATGCCCCTAACACAATCCTCCAGAAACTCCTCCCAATTATATCTGTGCTCCAGGACACTTTGGATCTGTTCAGTTATCAGGCTAGCCTGAGAAAGTATGAAAAAAAAATATCCTCTAGTATTGACTCTGTGGTTTGGGTCATGCCCATCGCGAGGGCAATGTCTCAATATCAGTGCTACTACTCAGTAGCAGGTGAGTAGAAGTGAGCACTGTTTCTAGCCAGTTCAAACAAAATGCTAGGTCTAGCTCCAACTGAAATAAGCAATTCTGATGTTCCTTATCTTAACAAAAGCAGCCGAGTGTAGGTGCTAGAGCAATAGCACAGTGGGTAGGATGCTTTCTTTGCACATGGCTAACCCATGTTGATATTTGGCATCCTGTCAGGTCTCCTGAGCATCTTCAGGAGGAATTACTGAGTGTATAGCACTACTAACCCCTGAGAAGCCATGGGTGTAGACCCCCAACAAAATGAGACAAAAAATAGGGTGTAGGCAAGGGTATGCCTCAGCAGGAAGAGAATGCCACAATTTTCTATTTTGGCTGGTGTCTACTCTAGGTTCCAGGCCTGACTGTGCCTTTAACCAGCTTGGTAAACTTGAAAAATGACTGATCAGTAAATGCAGGGATGACTCTGTCTGCATCTAACTTCTGTGATTCTTTTTTAATAAACTCAGATGATCAAAAACAGAATGAGGGAGTCTGTACCACTGTTCAGAATTCAGCGCCACATAAGGCTGAAACAATGTAGGCAGTGACACTTACACAATTGAGCGACCCACATCTAAGTGAAAACACATGGCCTCTTTCCCTCCCCATTCCACTGTACTCTACTTGTGGGTGGTCCCCACAGAGAAGTGAAAAAGATCTTGTACCTGCTCAGATGATATTTTTATGCATAAGAAGAACCCTCCATCTTCCTCCAGACCTCCCACCGCCAGTAGATTTAGTCCACCATCCTGCGAAGGATTCCTCAAGGAGAGCAAAGTTCTAATGAGACTCCTTGCTAACCACCATGGGAGATGGCTAATAACCGAAGTACATAGAGTCCATTCAGATCTTGGAATGAATTGAGCACCTTACGCCTCTCCTGAGAGACACAAAGCATTATACTTTCCTCTTCTTTAGAGTATGTTTCCAAAGATATTATTAATAACAACCACAAAAAACATGTACAGAACAAATCTAGGTACAGACTGTTGACACATTGATGCTGGGATTTAGAAATGGAATCCTCATATATCACTTCTGACCACCATCCCATCTAGGGTATAGAGCTAGAAGAATAATAATCCTGTCTGCTTTTGTCTAGTTCATAAAGAAATAGAAGATGAAGAGTAATTTTTAACAATTGCTACCTTCAATAATTTAATCAAAGAATACACCTGAAATTTATGATAGAGTCAGCAAGTAGGCAATTGGAAAACAATTGGAAAAAATTTTTTTTGTTTGCTAGAGGCAATTGCTGCTGGAGGTTGTATAGGTACCTTGAATAAATTATTTTATTTTATCCTCACAATTTAGAAAGGATGTGAATTTTCACAAATGAGGAAACTGAGGCTCAAGAGAATAATGTTATGAGGTTCTCTATTTAGGGGTTTGAACTCACACTCAGAGTCTTCACTTCAAATGCTTGTCTTCTTTTATTTCTAACTATTTTAAATAAGTGTGTGATGCCACAATACTATTGATAATTCTTAACAGAATATTTTACTAATGTCACTGATTTCCCAGCTAATCCCTACCAATAAGGTTGTTGCTGGCAGCACCAACAGGATGCTCAAATGCTTATGACCTAAGTGAGAAAGGTACTACCTTCTTATGCAAATATATAATGAGGCAGTCAGTTCTAGGGAGCCAGAAGAAATTGTGTTGGCATTTTCATGATTTCATAACCTTCTCTTTAATGTTGCAATATGCCTGTCAAAGGTTTAAGTATAACATCTGCACACCATAGAGGCTCCATAAGAAATGCATAGCTTTTTATTTTTTTAATTATGGGGTAAATTTTTGACTAGTTGACCCTTAGGAAAATTCTATGTATACACACACATATGTTTTTGTTCCTTTCCCTTTGTTGCTATTGTTTCGATGATGATTGTTGCACATATACTTGATTGTGATGCTTACTAGGGGTCACAAATATCAGTTGTGTTGCTCACACATACTGGTGCTGTGGTGTGCTAGAGATCAAACATTCTGCTTTGATGTCAGGGGTCTCAAATATGAATGGTTTCAAGACTTTCATTGGTGCATGTGGGCAGTACTAGGTAACAAACGAACAACCTCATTTTTGGCACTGAGCCAGTTATGGGCTCCTCAACTTAAGTCTTACAAGTTGAATTGTGTTGCTTAAAAAATTGCGATGGTTGATGGTTGAAAAATTATTTGTCTCCTGACATTAAAAAGAGAAGAAGTAAGGATTTAGGTAGAAAAATTTCTCTACATAGTATTTAAATGCTCATTTTTTTCCCATACATTTTAGCCCATACCTCTTCTGCAATCTCACCTATCTTCAGTATATCATTGGACCCTACTTTGGTCAGCCATTCTCCAGATTACGTGACACATGCATCACTCTTGGGCATACTTCCACTTTCCTTCTCTTTGTAGTCTCTGTTTTTGGTAGTTTTCTCACAAAAACTTTGTCAATGACAATTCTATATTACAATGAAAAGCAATCATAATCTGGCATGTTACAAGTATGGATCCTAGGAATGTGGCTCAGTAGTAGGGTTACTTCCTTGAATGATTAAGACTGCAAGTTGATCTCCACATCACTGCGGAGTGATAGCCCCAGATCAGCTGTGATGTGGCAACCTAAATCTATATGCACGAATACCAAGCATGTAACACTCAGAAGGGGTGAGGAAAGTCTAGAGCTATCCTATGTATATTTAATTCCTGCTCATTATAATATTTTAATTGTATGACTGGATAAACTCACCTGGTATTTCTAGACATTTACTAATTTTTTTTGACATTTACTAATTTTTCTAGAAAATGAGATTGATAATGATATCCATCTCATAGGGTTTTTGGGAGGCACAAAGGGTTAACTGTAGAATGATTTTTAGATCAGCTTCTGGCATATAGCAAATGTTTGTGTGTTTTCATTTTATTATTAAGCTGCCATAACTTAAATCCTAAATTGTGGGATTGATGGAGAATCTCTAGACTAGTAGATTCATGTGGCATTTATCACAATTGAGGTCTAAAGAGTTAAAACTAACTTTTTTTTTTGAAAATTACAATTCTATAGTGGTAGAAAAACATTGAAATATGGGCACTCTGGTGACAGACAAGGGCGTTGTTCTCTGGAAACTTTCTGTGAGATTTTCTGAGCTTCTGGATGACAATTTCTCTTTCCTCAGACTTCATCAACACCAACTCCCTCAGGGAATTGTTAAAAATTATGCTTTTTGGAACCCTTTTTAGATTCCTTGAAGTAGGCTCTCCATGGGTGAGGTTCACATCTGTTATTTGACAAAACTTCCAAGTGGCTTATGAACCAAAGACTGCTACCTACTGCCAAAGGAGGTGGCAATTTTTTCATACATAAAACCTATATGGCCACTGGTTGGGATAGAAAAAAGGAAGAAGGGGCCCGGAGAGATAGCACAGCGGTGTTTTCCTTGTAAGCAGCCGATCCAAAGACCAAAGGTGGTTGGTTCGAATCCCGGTGTCCCATATGGTCCCCCGTGCCTGCCAGGAGCTATTTCTGAGCAGACAGCCAGGAGTAACCCCTGAGCACCTCCGGGTGTGGCCCAAAAACCAAAAAGAAAAAAAAATAGAAAAAAGGAAGAAGTAGACCATCACAGGATGTGAATAACCACTTAGAAAGGAAGACAAGAGGTAAGCATTTCTAGGCTTTATCACGCACCATCAATCAGAATCCTTAGGAGTTTAGAAACAAGAAGTATAGTCAATGCTATGAATTTTTTGAAGGTGTCATGTTGTAAAAAAGATAAGCTAGAAAGTTTATAGCTCTCCTGAGATATATCTGTCTGTCAATTGTCAATCTCAAGCAATTTCATCAGGTGTAACCCATTTAAAATGTCTTTTGGGGGAAGTCTGACAAGTTGGAGGACAAATGGGATCAAAGATTCCATTAATGTTGTCTATGTCTGTTTCCTAAAAAAACACACATTTATTATCTCAAAGATGTTCAGAGATTGGGAAGTTGGGACCTAGAGCAACCAGGTGGGAATCTACCTGAGGATTTCTCATGGAGCTGCCATCAAGATATAACTGAGGTTGAGGTCTTTTCTAACAGCTCCTCCTGGAAAATAGATGTGTGGGAGCTGCCTTGGTTGATGGTGGCTTTCAGCAACTTACATGAGGTTAGATGGAGAATCAAGCTTAGTACTGATCATTAGACAAAGGGATATTTTGGTTTATTGTCACATGGTAGAGAATTAACAACTTGGCAATTTTACTTTGTCAGAATAACAAGAAGGAATCTAAATTCATCTGAAAACATAATGGGAGTGAGCATCTTTTACAATACAATATCAGAAAAATTATCTAGTCATGTAACCTAATAGGCAATGCTACATTCTGCTGCTAGAAGCAAAACCTAGAGTGTAAAGGACGTCCAATGTAGAACACTGGGGCCATTAGAACCCACAGTAGAAGCTATCTTCCACAGCCATCGTATTGAATATTTCTTTCCCAAACAAGGTGACTGGAGCAACTTAAGAAAATTATGGAAAATGAAAATATGTTAGAATTAAAGTAATGTGTATGGATATAGCTCTATCAATCTCTATATAGCTACTCTTAAATGCTTTACTACATTAAAAACCACCCCATTTATTAATAAAATAGTGTCTCCATGATCACTGGATGAATTACATAAAGTCTCTAATTTTAGGTTCATAAGAAGGGATAAGTTATTATACCACCTATTAAATTTTTATTGTCAGATCCTCATTATGAAGCTATTACTACATGGAAAAATATGATCCTATAAAAGTTCTTATTATATATAAAATATTTTATTCCAGAAGGTATAATCTCTGTGATATAATATCTGAGTAAGATTTATCTGATAGACACAGACCTGGTTGAAGCAGGAACACAAGTGTAGAGACGTTAGCAAGCTTGTGGTAACAATATTGCTTCTATCTGGGAGCGCTATAGATGGATCCCCACGCTGGGGAAGGGTTGTGGCAGAATATGCTAGAGGGCATGTTCCATAAAGATGTGCCAAAAGTTCTTCTTGGGTGAACATGGTTTTAACAAATAAAAAGTCAGTAGTAAAGAAGAATACTAGGTACAATATGCTCTTCTCTAATTCCAAACATCACTCATGCAGAGAAAGATATTTTTAAGAGTCACTGATGTATTTTATGTGCCTAATAATATCTTTTGAATGGCTGTCCAGTGCACAGCCTGGGTATTCTATATTTATTCCTGGGCAACTTGTTTTTGGGTTTTTTTTTTTTTTGAGGGCTACACCCAGCGGTGCTCAGGGGTTACTCCTGGCTCTGCACTAAGAAATCACTCCTTTCAGGCTTGGGGGACCATATGGGATGCCAGAAATTAAACTGGGGTCTGTTTGAAGTCAGCTGTTCACAAGGCAAACACTCTACTGCTGTGCAACCACTCCAGCCCTCCTGGGCAACTTGTTATGGGACCATGAGCAAGAAAATTTTACATTCCTGGATATTTGGAATACATAGGAAGAACCAGTTTCTACAGTTCATAAGAGAACCTTGCTAGGCAAGATAAATTATGGCCCCACACCTTTCATGGAGCTCTTTGTGAGAAGAATGAAAGAAGACATTTGGACATATATAAAGAAGCACTTTTCCTCATGTGAAAAGTACTTCTTGGAAAGAGAGTAGTAAGAATGGTATTCAGAGTTTTGGCAACAGCATTTGATAACAGTGCTGAAGGGCATTTTCGGAAGGAGTATTTTTAACATTCATTTAATTCTAATCTTTGAAAGAAACTGGGACACAGAGATAAACTGGGGATATGATATATTGGTGGGTGAGGATATGTAGGAAGAGAGATATGAGAGAGGGAGACAGTACAGAGTAAGGAAAGAGTATATAGAGGAGAGCATAAGTAGGAGTAGAGGATATATAGAGAAGATGATTTATAGGAGAGAGGTTATATGAAGAAATAGGTGAAGAAGAGGGTATAAAGGAAGAAGAGGTCTCCAGCTGAGGCTCCTGAGCATATAAAATTATATAGTTTACTATATCTTAAAGACAAATGTAGAAAGAAAAAAATTTTTCCCAGCCTTTTAATTCATGATCACTTTCTCACCTAATTTTGTAATTAACCCCATAAAATAAATATCTATCCCATATTTAATCATTTTCTAACCTTTGCCTATATTCTTTTGGGGGGTGGACCACACCCAGCAGCACTCATGGGTTACTCCTGGCTCTGCACTCAAAAATCACTCCCAGCAGGCTTGGGGGACCATAAAGGATGTCAGGAATTGAACCAGGGTTCGTCCATGTTGGGTGCATGCAAGGCAAATGACCCACCACTGTACTATCTCTCCGGTCCTATACTCATTCTTTTAATTCAAAACTTTTGACTTGCCTATGTAGGCCTGTTTTGCAAATGAAGAATGCCTATGCCAATGTCTGACAAGAAATCCCTTCCTTCCCACACTTGGATCCATGCTTCTCAAAATTCAAGAACTCTCACACTCTGCTCACACTTTGGAGAAAATCTGGTGAAAATATTTAAAGATGAGCATATACTTCTGATGCAGATTCATCAAAAATGCATCCAAAGTCATCCTATAGCCCAACGTCTCCAGAGGGAAAAGCTGGCAACATCAACAGAGCTTTAAAATCTTTAGACTCTAGTCATGATAAAAGCTCAGGACCAAATGAGGTGAGGTATTTCTCTATTGGTGGCAAACAGGAGCCAAACTAGGATACAGTTTGTCTAGTCCCCACATTAGAAGTCTTTCTTCACTCTATTTTCTCCTGGAAAGTTTAGACCCAGGGAGAGAATCAAGCATTGGAGTTTGTTTCAAACCTTAGAAATAATTACTTTCTACTTGCGTGGAAATGTGTGTGTTGATTGCTTTAGGTTTCTTTTCTGTTGTTTCTCCCATATGCTCAACTATCTTCTGGGTCTCAGCAGACAGAGAGATGGATCTCAGTTGAAGTGGCAGAAATGCCCACCCATCACTCTCTCTTTCTCTCTCTCTCCTTTCTCACCTTCTCTCCTTTTTCTCCTCTCACTCTCTCTTTCTCTTCTCTCTCACACATAATAGTCACAATAGTGAACAAGACAATTCACAATAGAAAGCCAAGGGAATATTTGAAAAGCAATGCCCACCCATCTCTCTCTCGCTCGCTCACTCTCTCTCCCCTTTCTCACCTTCTCTCCTTTCTCTCTCTCCTCTCACTCTCTCTTTCTCTTCTCTCTCACACATAATAGTCACAATAGCGAACAAGACAATTCACAATAGAAAGCCAAGGGAATATTTGAAAAGCAACTTTTGTTTTAATTCATAAAGCAGAACTGCTCTGGAAATAATCTGGTTTCGATCTGCTTCTAGTGTACCCCTTAGAATATAAGACCCTTACAGAACTCACTATCTCTAATTTCTTTTGTTGCAATTTTCCAATAAAATCTGGCAGTGACTCAAGTTCTCAGAGGACTAATAAGGATAAGAATGTCCCTGATTTTCCTTCAAAATGAGAAATCATTTCAACGTGAGGCGTTCAGCCACAACTGGCACCATCCCCACGGGGCGCTGGATTTCAGGAAAGGGACCCAGGCCTCTCTCTGGCCATCCCAACAGCCTCCCAGACTTATAATTATTCAGTCAGCAGCCCAGAATTGTGGCCTACTTAGTTTTCCTAAAAGCACTTAAGGACATTTTAATGAAAGGAAAGAGCAGCAGAGAAAGGGGAAAAATGCTTTTTTTAGGAACCGAACAAAATATCATGTTTTCTTCTTTTCTCCCCCCCCTCTCTCTTTTTCCCCTTTTTGCAATATTTCTCCTCAGAGAAAATTATAGTCTTTAAAGCCAGCAATGTGCTCTGTATGTTTTGCTTATTACAGTGGTTAAAATGAGAGCCCTTGGTGATAGAGTATCATTATAGCATTCCTGATACCCCTGACATATTTGTGCAAACATAGTTGTGGGTGATGCCTTCGCTGGGATGAGCCCCTGCTGTCTGCAGAATTTTCTCCTCATTTGCGCTTCCTGTAGTCTCCTCCTTCACCCTAGAAGCTAGAGTTGGTTTTTTTTTTTGAGCCCATATTTCTTTTTTTACAGTTTCTGCCTTTTCAAATAAGTATTCTTGCACTTATCTTCTCCTCTATGCCACTCAAGCAGCGCTGAAAGATTTCTATGCCAAACAATTTGCAAGAGGAAGTGACTCAAGTTAGAAATAGAATCAAATGGAGGCTGTAATCACAATGTAGGACACTGACTTGTTCCTATTTCTCTTTGGTTTGTATCTGTCTGTCTTTGTTTTCTTCTAGGGAGTTGGACTCCAACAAGAGGCCCCCTTATCCTAGATATGGGTCTTTAATGATAGTATCTTTTAAAAAAGATACCATCAGGCTATTGGATAGCCATTTTATGGAGCACTGAGTTAAATGTTGTTGGAACCTAAATGAATAATATCTTCTATAAGAATACTTATAATTTATAGAGCAAAAAATGGGAACAGTAATATCATAAAGGTTCAGTGACATAGGAATTCAGAAATGGGGCCCTTAGAGGGCTGAAGTATTCTAAGAAAGACCATAAAATAGTTGGAGAATTTTTTCAACTGATGGACAGAAAACTGTTGTTAAGACAGTTCAGTGTGGTACACCATCCTTCAATCAGTTTATAAATGAAGAAGCCTGTTGAATTCTCATTAACAGACTTTTGCTTATGGGCCCCAGAGATATATCAAAGTGTTGGATCTCATGCCTTGTATTATGCATAAGACCTGGAGCTTGAGCCCTGGTATCACAAGGCTAGGATCACCAAACACCAGCTCTGGCACCAGGCTCCAAGAAACATCATATCTAGGGTCCTGAACACCTAAGGGTCAGTTCCTCATGATTTGGGGAAATATTGGTGGTAGTGACCCTTGGATGCTCCTTCCCCTAAAATAAAAAAAAATAATAATAAAGGAAGTCTTCATAAATATTCCTTACTAGAACAGAGATGAATGCACTTGCCTTGCACATAGCTGACTTCAGTTGGATCCTTGGCATCACATAGGCTTCCTTGAGAACTTTCAGGAATGATCACTAAGTACAGAGAATTAAGTCTTAAGTACCACCATGTATGGTTCCAAAACAAAAGTAAATTAATAAATAGAAATGTATTGATTAGGACTTATATTAAGTAATTTGCTTACTTGTGGCTTCTGGTGTTAATATTGTAAGTTGTGTTTGATAGTGCTTAACATTTTTTTCTGTTTAGTGATTGTGATATAAAATTTTGGAACTAAAAACACTTTGAGATTCTGAAAAATAAAAAACACTACAGTCCTTTGAATCAAGGTATGGCCCAAAAGGGCTAAAGTGTATGGTTTGTTTGTGAGAACCTTGGGTTTGATTGCCTTGACAGCAATAGCTGTCTCTTCCACACTCTTCCAGGTGTGTCTTTTAGCAAGAAAAAATATGCCCATAAACACGAAAAACTAAATTACACTTATGGATTCAGGAGTCTGCTGAAGCTCCTTCATTAAGATCAAATTTAAATGCCTTAATTAAATAATCTTTGAGATACTGATTTTTGCTGATTTTTCTGGTCTGATGCTCAGAATATAGCTATTGCTTAATAATGGTTGACTAAGAACGAATTCTATGTATCTCATACTTTGAGATCCATGTGGACTCTATAAATCTCTCCCCCTTGATCCATATATTCAAGTGACCATTGGTCCTAGTGGTCTGAGAAAAACCCTTTTTAATATTAAAATTATAGACCATTAGGCCTGAATAAAAGTTGTGAAGAAAAACAAAACAATCCATTCATTATGTAAAAAGAACAGTGCATTCTCTTCTATCTCTTGCACAACCCATAAATCTTAATGTTTGCTTTCTGCAGACAGCATCTCTATCGCATTTTATCATTTCCAAGTATCTCAAATGTGTGGAACTGGAGATCAGTGACATGGACTGTGTCTTGGGAGGCATGAGACTATGGCAGTGGGAAGCTGATAGCCCTCCTCTGGTCAAACTCTTGCTAACAAAGATTATTCAGAATGCGGCGGAGCACACTCTTGGCTCTGAGTTTGATCCTGACATCCAAAACACGTTGTCTGAATCTACAGGCCCTGAACATCATTGAGTCTTCACAGGATCCTATTATGCTTTTACTGTGCATGGCACCTTTAAAAAAACATCAATTCTAAAAGAAGGAAGATTACCCAAAATTCATAAATAGCATATCAGCTGACTGAGTTCTACTTTGAAATCCTATATTATACATTATTCCATAAACCTTTCAAGAATCATTTTTGTCTGTATTGGAATTAAAGACTTTCTGGTTGCTATAAATTTAATACTCATTAAAAACCCAAACTTTGCAAAGTTATATGTGAATTATGAAAGATTGACCTATTGCATAATTTTATCCAGTAGAGATGGAAACTACATGTATCTTATTCAAAAACAAAATGTTCAACATCGAAGGTCATAATTTTATTGTCCAGTAGGGCTTTAACCAATTTTGCATTTAAAATTTCTATCTTAAATCAGCAATCTTTTCTCCTCATTGTGTACATGTAATTGTATATATATATTGCAATGTCTTTTTTTTAACTAGCTTAACTTCTTGGTTCAGAGTTCAAAAAAACCTTCAAATAGTGTTTGCTATCTAGTTGTATGACAGTTCAGGCTTTAGCCTTCTGAATGAGATCAGTAACATTTCAATTTGGGCATCTTAAAATATAGGAGATCTTTTAACATCCAGAGTTCTATGGAGGGACTCTGGTTTCTCCAGAAGTCCCCAGAAATCTTGTAAAATATGTATTTTGAGTGTAATTTGGGACCAGATTTTTTCTTCTTTCTTCCCTTCCTTCTTGCATTCCTTCCTACCTTTCTTTCTTCCTTCTTCCATCCTTCTCTCCCTTCCTTTCTCTTTCTTCTTTTTTCTTTCTTTCTTCTTCCTTCCTTCCTTCCTTCCTTCCTTCCTTCCTTCCTTCCTTCCTTCTTTCCTTCCTTCCTTCCTTTCTTCTTTCTTTTTCTTTTTAGCAGAATTTATACCATGCTAGGGATTGAACCCAGTTTAATTGCATTCAAAGCAGGAACCTTACTCACTGTGCCATTTCTTCAACCCTCCAGAACATTTTTCACAAGCCTCTGGGGTATACCAACTCTTCTGGCACTCGGAGAACAGTCTAAGAAATCTGGAGAAAGAAAACAGACATCATAAAGGACTGAACATATATGTGACTGTGCTTTTCTCTTATTCTCCTCTCTCATATTTTCAAGGCAAAATCAAATGTATAGACAGTCCTGACTACCTAGCAAAGAACAGGACTGTGGCAAGTTTCTGGGAATGTTTCAGAGGAGCTTAAGTGTGTACAGAGGAGGGTGGATAGCATGGTGAAGCAACATAAAGTAAATAAGTGCTTTGTGCCCAAGTGTGATTACATGAGCATTACATACAATCAGAAGGAAACCCAATTCCTCCTCTGCAAAGGGAAATATCCAACCCCAAGTTCCCTCTCCAAGTAACATAGCCTCCACCCTCTCTCCTGAAAGGCCCTGCCCAGACTTTTCACCATAGAGCCTCCAGGGCTGTCAAAGGCAAGCACGGTTCCCAGGCTTATGTTTTCTATGGCAGTTGAGTTACTTGTACCTCCTTTGGGAAGAAGAGAGGTGGTCCCTTTTGTTTTCAGTGGGCGCATTTCAACACTTCGGTGGCCCGCTCTGTGCATGCTCTCTTACATCATGGTGCACTCAGACGTTGAATCCTTCACGTTTCTTGGAAACACAGATCTCATAGACTCCAAGAAACACACAATAGGTTTAGTTTGCCCTTACCCAGGGCCTCCAACCAAAACGAAGGGCTGTATGTTCCCAGGGAGGATGGAGAACTTTGGTCCTGGTTTTTAAATACTTGTTCATGACCTTGAGATGAAATGAAAGGAGAGGAGGAAGGGAAAGAAGAAAAGAAAGTAGGGAGGAGGAAAGGAGGTAAATAAAAAGAGAGGAATTATTTATAGAGTTAGATTTAACCCGTGAAAGATTAAATTGTTTGATTTTAGTTTCGGGTCCATATTGTGGAATTTAGAAATGACTTATGGATCTAAGCTAGGGTCATGGTGGTAGTAGTGTTACTCTTGGCATGTTCAAGTTTCATGTAGATGGAGCTCCCATCTACAAAAGTAAAGTTCTTGAAGCCATGCCCCTGGCCAATGTCTGTCCTTTTTCTTTCTGAAATTATGTTCTTTCATTTTGGTGGGGCATATTAAATGCTTTCATTGAAATGGTATTGATAGTAGATAGGTCCCTGAATATTTTTGTTTGGTTTGGCTTCTGATTTTGATTTCCTCATTTTGCCAAGTTTAAACTTGTCAATCCCTCTGAACTGAGGGTATTCTATGTTAGAAAGTTAGACACCTAGGGATCATAGCTCTTGGGCTCTTAAGCTATTTTGAATAATGGGGCTTCTTTCTCAGATGGCTGTAAAAACAGCCTTTGAATCCTGGGGTAACTTTCTGCTAAAAAAAAAAGTGGGGTCCCTTTCCCCCACTATGTCTGATCAGAGGAAAGAAACTATGTTTTATTTTCTAAAAATACTTTATTTAAATATGGTGATTTATAAGGTTGTTCATAATACATTTTTCACTGTTAAAAGTTGTTCATAATTGAGTTGCAGTCATATAATGCGCATTTTCTTCACCAGTGCACATTTCCTGAAATCAATGTCCCCAGTTTCCCTTCCACTCTTCTCCCTGAACTCATTCCTGCTTGCCTCTATAGCAGGGGTCTCAAACTCAATTTACCTGGGAGCCGCAGGAGGCAAAGTTGGGTTGAGGCAGGGCTGCATAAGGGATTTCGCTTACCGAATATTCGCAATAAAAAATCGCATTAGTAAGAAAAAAATCGCATTAAACATTTGCATACCCCGAACAGAACTGCTCGGGGTATGCGAATGTTTAATGCAATCTTTTTCTTACTAATGCGATTTTTATTGCGATTATTCGGTAAGCAAATAATCTCGAATACTGCAATATTTGAAGGCTGGCCACGGGCCACCAAATGTTGTACAGAGGGCCGCGAACGGCCCGCGGGCTGCGAGTTTGAGACCCCTGCTCTATAGCATATATATTTATTCTCTCTCTCACCCTCTTCTTTTTTGACACTATGGTTTGTAATATTGTTACTGAAGAGGAATCATGTATATCACTTTATCTCCTTTCAGCACTTAGTTCTTGTCCAGAGTTATCATTTCCAACTATCACTGTCACAATGATCCCTTTTCTTCCTTAACTGCATTCCACCACTATATGCAGCAAGCTTCCTCCCATTGAATGGTCATCCTGGCACTCATCTCTATTATCTCTGGATATTGCCATACTATCTTTTTTTTAATATTCCACAATGCATGCAATCATTCTATGTCTATCTATCCCTGTCCTTCTGACTCATTTCACTTGGCATAATAGTCTCCATATCATCATGTATAAGCAAATTTCATGACTTCATTTTTCATAACAGTTGTGCAGTATTACATTGTATAGTTTCGTTATCTACTCATCTTAGGCACTTGGATTGTTTTCAGATTCTGGCTAATATGAATAGTGCTGTGATGAAGGTAGAAATACAGAGGGTTTTTATAAATTGTGTTTCTGTAGGGTATATTCCTAGGAGAGGTATTGTTGGGTCATATGAAAGCTCAACTTCTAGTTTTTTTGAGAAATATCCACGTTGTTTTTTTAAAAAGGCTGTACCACCAGCAGTGTGTTAGAGAACCTTTCTTCTTGCACCCATACCAGCACTTGTTGTTCTTGTTCTTTATGATGTGTACCAGTTCCTGTAGTGTGAGATGGTGTTTTATTGTTTTTATTTGAATCTCCCTGATGTTGCAGGAGATTATGTGTACATTATGTATACATTATGTGTATTTTGGCTACTCTATTTCTTCTTTTAGGAAATGTCTGCTTATCTCTTTTACCTATTTTTGAATGGCGTTAGATGATATTTTCTTGTTAAAGTCTATCAATGTCTTATATACCTTAGATACTGACTCCTTATCAGATGGGTGTGTATAGTTATTTTCCCATTTCATAGGCAGTCTTTGTATACTGGTCACTATATCCTTTGTGGTGCAGAAGCTTCTAAATTTGAAACAATCCCATATATCTTTGCTTCCAACTGTTTTGTCAGTGGTGTTTCATTCTTGAAGACGCTGTTAGCAATAATGTCATGGAGTATTATGCCTATGTTTTATTCTATACACTTTATGGTTGCAGGTCTGATGTAAGGTCTTTATTTCATTTTGTTATGGCTTTAAATAGAGGTCTGAGTTCACATTTTCCCAGGTAGTTGGTCTCTTTTCTCAACACCATTTATCAAAGAAGCTTTCCTTGCTCCACTTTATATTTCTTGATGCTTTATCAAAGATTAATTAACATTTACCCAAGCATCAGTCTAAGGATATTTAAGTCTGTTCCATTGATCTGAGAGTCTGTCTTTATTCTAATCCCATGCTGTTTTAATGACTACTACTTTATAGTACAGTTTGAAATGGACAAAGTGAAGTCTCCCTTCTTCTTTTACCCAAAAGCTATTTGTGGAAGTTTATTGTTCTATGTGAATTTTAGTGTTTTATCTCTTTAGAAAAGAAAGTCTTAATGAGACTTCTGAAAACACAACTCAGTCTTTGTGCCATGCCCTCCTAAGCATTGCTTGACAGCACTGGGACCATTCTTTTTTTTTTTTTTTAATTTTTTTTATTTTTAATTATGAGAACAAGGATGCAAAGAAAGAGGACAAGGTAAAGTTACAGTGGAAGGACAATACATAACATAATTCTCAGAAGTCCCCTTGCTGATATCCCAACTTTGAAATTTCATCCAAAGAACATTAAGATTGTAACACACTATAATATTTCTTAATAGCACACAAGGCAATCTAAAGCCATAAAACTTACATAACTCCTTAAACATTACAGGCATAGCATTTTTTTTACATTTCCATATTCATGCATATTAGCTTAAGTTAACCTCAAATCTTAACTGGGTTCTTTTTAAGGATTAGAGTCAAAGGAGCACAGTAAAAATGGTGTTAGAGTGGCAATTGTTCTTTGCATAGGCCCACCAAAATATGAGGGACATGGAAAGAAATAACCTTGGCCTAAATACAAAAAGACCCAACCCCTGAAGTTTCCTGGCACAAAACCAACTCTAGGCTCCAGGCAAGCTAGATCGTCCAATCCAAGACATTGTCTGTAGTGCCAACACATTTATATTTTTCACACAGTCTCTGTTGTTGGTATCAAGCTTCTGTATTAACGATCCTGGTATCTGTATATCCAACATCAATCCAAGACATTGTCTGTAGTGCCAACACACTTATATTTTTCACACAGTCTCTGTTGTTGGTATCAAGCTTCTGTATTAAAGATCCTGGGATCTGTATATCCAACATTGAAGTCAGGATGTGGAGCGTCCTCTGGTTTCACCTCACAATCAAAGGGCAATGCAGGGAGCCCTGTCCTGTAAGCAAGTCGTTGTTGTTGTTAAGTCTTCTCAGTGTTCATGGAAGTCTCTTTTGAGCAGGACAATGTCTGAGCAGTGTAGAGTCTTCCTTGATAGAGGATTGCTTCCAGGTGATGCTATAGACCAGCCTGGATGTTTTGTGGATGGCTTCCCTGGTTCAGGGAAATGCCCTTTCTTCTGAGGTCTGTGCCAGGTCGTTATGTCAATGTTCAGGGTGTAAGGTCCCTTTGCACTATAAGATTTGTCTGTACCAATCTCTATTAGATAGGATCTTATTTATATGTAAACTATTTTCCCATTTTAATGTGCCTATGCAAAAAAGGAGCAATGCCACGTGTTGTTCTTGGCGCATATGGGGGTGATAAGAACAATTATGGTTCAATCATAAGCATTAATCTGGGGGACTCTTTCTCTAAGATTCCTTGTTAAACAGGTCAAAAAGAGAATATGAAAAGTGGTTAGAATTGTCACTATATAAGACAACATTTAGTAAGAATTATAGCTGTGAGAGAAAAAACATAAAATATTCTAAAGAAATACGTGTCCATTTTATGTATCTTGAAACAGTTTGGGGTTGTTACACACAATACACGGCTTTGGTCTGTGATAAGGCTTGTACACTACTGATTAAAAAGAGTAATGTAGATTCGAGATGTTTGGGGGGGGGATAGAGAGTAAAGGAATAAAAAAGAGCTTTGTAGGGATGTGGGAAAGGGCACAATACAAAATAAAGATTCTGGATACGTAAAACGTAACATAACAGTAAGGAATACTCTTAATATATGAAGTACGCGAGGGGGCGCTAGCCCCCGCGCGGTTCTGTAGTTTTTGGATGCATAGGAAGGGATTTCTCCCCCCTCCACCCAGGGCCCGATTAACCAGGCGTGGCCCTGAAGACCCACCAGGTTTGGGGGGATCTTGGTCCCCTGGACTAGTTCAGCCCAGGGGGCCTGTGGCTAGCTGTCCTGCCCAGAGCCCCCAACATACCAGTCAAAGACAGCACTGGGACCATTCTACAAGCATGGTGGTTTGGTGCTCCATTTGTTGCGCGATCCTATTTAGACCCGGAAGTACTAAGGACAACCAAAATCAAGCAATTCCAGGGATCAAACTCAGGGCTTGGGTCTACAAGGCATATGCTCCAGCCTTTTAATTGATCTATCTGGCCCTGTCTTCTTTTATTTGTTTTGGTTTGTTTTGGAACCATACCTGGCAGTACACAGGCTTACTCCTAGTTCTGATACTAAGGATCACTCCTGACAGTACTTGAGGGAATAAACGCAGTGCCTGGAATTGAAATGGAATTGACTGCATGCATTGAAAGCACATCAACTCAAATACTATTTTTCTAGCACCCTCTTTTTCAATGCAAAAATTTAAAAATAAAGTTTGGAGACTGAGAATTAGTTAAGTTTAGAGGACTGAAAGTAAGATTAGATTCTGTCACTTAAAAACTATGCAAGAAGTATACTCTTTTTGAAGCTAAAAATACTTTAAGTTGCCAAAGAATAATTACTTTTACGAAGAGCTCTGTAAAATGTAATATAAAAGAGCTGTGAAAATAGAATCTACTGGTACAAGGCTCCTCCGTACCTCCTACCACATTTTCACAAACCCTGTTGGAAGGATTGTTCAGATTTCTAGCTCACTTTACTCCACACTCTTGATGTGGGGACAGTGAAATGATCTCATAAACAAGCAGTCTTCTTTTTAACTGTTTATTAGATATTGTGCAAATGGGGACTCTAGAAGCATCCAGAACTACTCTGGCAATTTCAGTGTATATGTATACAAGCTCAATAACCACTGTTTGCAGAAACTGAACTTGAGAAAATTTCTCTAGCCAAACTATGTAGACTAAAATTGATCAAATCTAGGACATGAAACATACCAATTGCACATAAAAATGTTTTGAATGATTAAATTATATGATCAAATGATCAGTCAATGGCAAGTATAATTTCTAATTCAGTTTGAATCTGAAACCTCCTAAGAACCAAACACTGCCACTAACTCATTCTTCCTAGGGGAAATTCTTTGAATAAGAAAGGAAGGACTAGACTGCTACAATATTTCTATCTATCACAAGTCTCATTTTGGACCCATTCTTTCTGAGAGTGCCTGCACAATTGATAGAAGAAATATGAATCTCAAATTATTTCTAGGGAAGTGATGTTATTAAAAACAAATACAGATTACATTTCACTTTAAAAATATTATTATTGAGAAATTTGGGACATTGGTAGTGGGAATGTTGCACTGGTGATGTAGGTGTTCTTTACATGACTGAAATCATACAATTACAATCATATTTGTAGTCACAGTGTTTAAATAAAGATAATTTTAAAAAATCTTATTAACTTTATCTAATGAACTAACTCATTAAGACCTGCATCTTCTCTCTTTGCTATAACTAAAATTTAAATATAAAGTTGTTTGGTTTTCTCAGGAGGATTGGTAAAGAGAACTGCTTTTGCATGAAGGGTTAAATAAAATATTTTCATACTATTTATGCTAAACATTAGCTAACTCCCTGGACTAATATTGGACATTATCCCATCAGTGTACATTAGATGTAACATATGCATCTGTTACTGATGCTGACCATCTAATTGGGGGAGTGGAAATATAATATAATAAAGAGAATGTATATATGGGGAAAACTCAATTCCAAAATACTATAAATTACAACATGATGCCTTCCACTTTATTTAATCAAATCCTTTCTTATAACCCATTTAAAATGAGAGGGAAGAGAAGGGGAAAGTAATACTAAAATTTATTCCTAATTTTAACTCTGAAATATACAATAATCATAGTGATTTTGGTAAAAAAAAATAGTTTGAAGTTTCCAAAGCAAAACAATAAAAAGGGTCTGTGTGGCTTTTTTTCCATATGGCTTTTCTTCAAGACAATAAATATAGAAAATTTACCTTAATCATTCTAATATTCAAAACCTAAATATTAAAATATATTAACATATATGAAGCAAATATAAACTTACACTAAAGGCGATAGGTCTGAATGACAAGGAACAGGGCCCAGAGGATTTTCCAGAGTTTGATAAACTTAAAAAAAAATATTTTGATTGAACAAGTATTTCAATTATAGCCACTGAGATGACTCATGATAGACCCCAGTTCCCTTAACTATGATTCCTCTGTGTTAAACCTATGTTGAGGTTAAAACTGGGAACGGAGGATACAGGATCCATGGCCAATGCCATGTCTATCTTTAGGCTAGTGCTATAGTTATTTAACTCTCAAGAAAAAAAAAAAGAAAAAAAGAAAGGCAAGCCAAGCCTTGAATATTCATGGGTATACAACTCTCACAAGGCTCTCTCACAGCGAAAATGGGGTAACTTTGGTGGGGGCCAGCCCGATTCTTCACTCTAGTGAAGCCTCACAGATGCACATATACCCCACAATTGTGCCTATCCAATGGCTCAACTTCTTCACTAATCTCTATAGAAACACCTAACAATCCAAAAACTCTAAGTATACTGATTTGGGGACTGAGATGACTAGGGCTTTTGGAGGAGGGTGTAGAGTGGGTCTCCTCTCCCTGCATATTCCAGAGTCCTTCCCCTAACCCCTGTACTTCTTGAAGCCCCAGCACCCATGCATAAGGTCCATAGCTGTCAACATGTCGGCTCATTGGCTCAGCTCCACAGAACTTCGAAATTCTTGTGACCACAAAGGCAAATGTGTAACACCTCCATGTTTTCAATATTAACATTGTAGTAGAAATGTACCAAATTAGGTGTGAAATTATTAAGGAGGTCACCTAAGCACAACAAACAAAAGTAAAGCCTCAGACAATGACAAAATGACCCTATTGTGATATATGACAATTTTCACAAGTTTTCTTACAACAAATTAATTTTTTTTCAATGATTCCATTGTAAAAAAAACAATATTAAACCAAAAGAGAGCAGGGCTGGAAGTTACAGCTCACCTCATGAAGCTCACCACAAACAGGGATGAGTTTAGTTAGAGAAATAACTACATCTTGAACTATCCTAATAATGAGAACGTATGAGGGTTATAGAAAGCCTGTCTAGAGTACAGGCGGGGTTCGGTGGGAGGGAGGGTGATAGAAATGTTGCACTGGTGATGGGTGGTGTTCTTTACATGACTGAAACCCAAACACAATCATGTATGTAATCAAGGTGTTTAAATAAAATATATATAAAAATGTACCCACAAAGCACATAAAAAAAAAAAGCAATATTAAGTAAATTATTTGTACCTGCCAAGGGCCAGACTTGAGGGGAGGGAGACAATTGGTGGTGAGATTATTTTTGGAACATTAAATACCAGAAATAACTGATTTTTGAGCAACTTTGTAATTCAATGTTTCAATAAAGAAATTGTAAAAAAAAAAAAAGGGGGGGGGGGACAGTGTACCTAAAAAGTCTTCAATCTTTTTTTTTTTTTTTTTTTTTTTTGGGCCACACCCGTTTGACGCTCAGGGGTTACTCCTGGCTATGCACTCAGGATTCTCCCCTGGCTTGGGGGGACCATATGGGACACCGGGGGATCGAACCGCGGTCCGTCCTACGCTAGCGCTTGCAAGGTAGACACGCTAGCGCTTGCAAGGCAGACACCTTACCTCTAGCGCCACCTTCCCGGCCCCAAAGTCTTCAATCTTGTTCATCTCCTTCTCTCTCTTCTTTTTTCTCTCCTGCCCTCCAGTCATGAAGGATAGAGGCACAAGTGATGGGCCTTTCTCTAACCTCAGAACTGGAAGTTACCTCGCTTCCTTAAGTGTCCCTGATCCTCCAGAAAACAAACTCTCAATTAAGGGGCATTTACTAAGATAAATATTCCCTTCATTTATAAGTAAAAGCATGCAACTTGACAGGTGATTTGTTTTCAGATAGGCTATTTCTGTAATAAAATGTTCAAGTTGAGTAGTTGCAACCAAGATCACAGAATACAACAGAGTAAAATATGTGCTTTCTGATCCTTTACAGTTACACCCAGAGAGCACTTGACAACTCTGATTTCTGATTCTAGAATGTGTGAGACAGACTCAGAGCACTGAAACCAGCTTTCTTTGTGACTTCCAAGCTCTGGTTTTCAAACCCTCAGGCCTGAAGGGAAAAGCATTTCTACCAGTTGCACCATCTTACTCCTGTGGTGAAAATGCTCCCAAGGACACATGAAGGAGGAAAAGGAAGTTAGTGAGACTTCAGTTTCACTTGTGCAAAAGATCTAGTGATATGTTCATGAGATTTCTGTTTACTTTATAATTTTTGAATTTTGGACCTTACCTGGAAGTACTTAGGGCTTATTCCTGGATCTGTATACAAGATTCACTCCTGGCAAGGCTTTCTAGACCAAGGATGCCAAAGCTCAAACATCATGCTGGCTGTGTACAAGATAAATACTCTACTTGGTATACTCTTTATCTATACCAAGGTTATTTTTTGTAACATTTGGACAAGTTAAGAGATGCATACTCTTTTTTTATTAATAATTTTTATTTTGACCAAAGTAGATTACAAATCTTTTACAGTAGTATTTTAGGTACATAGTGACGTTGAATCAGGGGCATTCTCATCACCAATGTTGTCCTCCCTCCACCCCTGCTCCCAGCATGCATACTCTTACGTCACCTTGTTCCCTTTCCTCTATAAATCTCCATGTGTTGATTAATGGTACTAGAGGAATGAGGACATAATGAAGCAACGTTGAGATGGAGAACTGACGATTTCAATTTGGATGAGAGAGAGACATAGAGAGTCAGAGAAAAACTATTTCCTAAGCATCTCTATTTATGGTTAAAATAAATATGCCATTATGCCTGTCCTTCCCATGATAGGAATACCTTGTAGGAATATCCTCATGTTCACCATCCTTTCAGTGCTCTAATGAAAAAGTTAATTGTTCTGACACTAAATAAACATGTTCTACAGTACCTAGCAGTGAAATTGTGTGGTTGTATGAGGAAAAAAATTGAAATGTGTGAAGCAAGAAGTGAGTCTACAGGAAATTCTACCCTGCCTTACATTTCGTAGCTGAAAGAAACTTGATTGATTTTCCTAAATCTGCCAGCAATCTTTAAATGTTGAGTGACATTATTTTGAATGACTTTAATGACACTATGGGCTGTAAACTGGGATGCTAAAGAACTTTCCTACCAAGATTTTTTTTAATCAACCACACTAAAGAAATGGCCAAATGATCTCTCTGTAAAAAACAATATTACAACATTGCAATTCTAGAAAGAGATGATCAAAGGGCCTGGAGTCAAATGTGGGAAAGGTAGTATTACAGTGCATCAAGCCATTAATTAATTTGAATGACTTGCTGGTCTCAAGTTGGTGATGTTGGCGATCAGTTTTCTAGAATTAGAATTTCTTGTGATCTTATTTTTCACTCTAAAAACATCATACATCTAGTTTACAAAGAGTCCCCCCAAAATCCCCAGATTTAATTGAGGATCATAAAGCCTGGTCTACTTTCATAAATGTGCACACTCAAATATTTCTAAAATACACCTTATGGAGGAGCAAGAACATGGCTCACTAGTAGACTACATGCCTCACATGAATAAGGCCTTGACTTCGATCCCCACTGCAAAACTAAACCAGATATTTCCTTTATATTTTTAATGCTTGTCATCATAATCTACCACCTTGTTATCATGGGCAACAATCATGGGGAAGATTCACAGCAGACGATTTCCCCAAATATATTATTATTTGAAGTGAATTCATTCCTTTCCTGTTAGCATGAAGCCAAGGTTCAGATGGTAGGAAAAGAACATACCTCAGAGCTGGACTTAACTGGCTCAAAATCTTGACTTCACCATTTCTGCCCCATGTGTTCCTGAACATAATGATACATTTTCCCCGAGTCTCAGTTTCTTTATCTGTAAAACAAGAACAGGGCCAACTTCTCAGGATTGTTAAGAGGAGGAAATGAAAAAGCCTGGTTTGAAGGCACAATCCCAGAGTCAGCCTAGGACAGGCCTTTCTCAATACGGCTCCCTCCTGCTTCATCTGGAACTCTCTGGAGGCCCCAAGCGGCTCCTGCACAGAGAACACAGCTGGCAAAGAGACACTCGGAGGAAAGCCTCTATAATTAATGTCACATTCACTCAATTTCAGGTCTAGACAATATTTTTCTAAAACAATTGCTTCCAAGGGCCAGTAATAAAAACAGAACAATGTCAGTCATCAGAACTCAGAGAAGGGAGGATAAATACGGCCTGACGGATCCATTCTAACTTTGATCCGAAATGCTTCGTTCCTCTGGGAGTCTTGGAGTAAATGATTTCCACACTTCTCCAAAGCTATTGGTCTTTGCTGAGCATGGCTCTGTGTCTCAGGAACAAAAGGCAGGAATGTGGGAGGAGATGGCAGACACACTCTCCTGCAATGGCTCAGGAGGCTCAAGGACTGGCAGAGTAGAGATTCATTGTCTCCAGAGATCATTGTCCTAAATACAGTAGAGGGAGTTGTACTCTGAAAGTGATGAACAACCCTGAATCTCTGACCTAGTGTGGCTTTCTGTCCATCACCCCAGGTCTGAAATTTGCATTTGCCTTTTATTCTGGAATAGAGGGAATGGTAGAGAGAAATTCAAGTATACCTGGGATTGATTCTATTGAAAAAGGATTTCTGTGTGTTCTTCCTTGTTCCTCTTCTAATTTCTTTGCATCTGCATTTTTCCTAACTATTTGGGATCATGATCATAGAAGGCGCAAGAGGTCATAGCCACCAAAGAGTATGACTTTGAAAAGGTGATGTTTGGATGGCATTCTCTACAAATGGCAGCCAGTGGAAATAGCCAGATGGTGGTATGGGCTGGCCATTAAATCTCTCATTCAGATGGAGTGAGTGAGACTAGAAACAGGCATGCAAAAGTTGAGATAGGAAAAAGAAAAAGATCCAGAAGGATCGTTTGAGGAAGCCAGAGCCAGTAGCTGAGTGCAAGGGAGTAAACCCAAGGTTTTTTAGTAAATAGAATTCAGCAAAGAAGCTGGCAGATGTCCCCACAGACACAGGACACAGACCACCCATCATTTAGACTCCTTAGCCAGATCTCTGGCATTTTGTCATTAAAATAGTATCATCTCCAGGCTCTCTGGGGGTCATAAAGTCATTGTGTCTGTCCCACTTTGGACCCTCAGATTTGAATAAAGAGAAGCCTTTTTCTTTTTTTTTTTCTTTTTTTTTTTTTTTGGTTTTTTGGGCCACACCCGTTAGATGCTCAGGGATTACTCCTGGCTACGCACTCAGAAATTGCCCCTGGCTTGGGGGGACCATATGGGACACCGGGGGATCGAACTGTGGTCCTTTCCTTGGCTAGCGCTTGTAAGGCAGACACCTTACCTCTAGCGCCACCTCGCCGGCCCCAAAGAGAAGCCTTTTTTCTAAGTAAATAAACAACTCAGCTTTCCCTCACTCTACTATGGTTCTTTCCCTCACCCTAACATTGCTCACAAGCTAGTGATGCTCAAGAGAATAATAAAATAATGACAGTGCTGCTCAGAGAAAGAAGAAACAGAGCAGCTTCAGGTGGCATGCAATCTCCTAGGCCCCTCATTTATAGCTTCCCATCATTTTTACAAAAAATATATTTATAGTCCTGCAAGTTCCTCTGGGACTTTTCTCAGTTAAGAACAAAGGTATATCTTACTGAACTAAATCTTACCTGTAGTAACTTCTATAATCTTCCTTCTCTAGACCAGGAACACTAATGATAGAAAAGAGCAAACAAAAATGTATTGAATTTCCAAATTATGGTGTTTCTAGTAGTTGACAAAGGAGGGAGGTGAGCTTTAAGAAGCTGAGGAGCTGAAGTTGGAGGAATAGTATAGTGGTTGAAGTGCTTATCTTATCTTCCATGTGACAGACTAGGGTTAGATTTTCCATACTTCATATATTTTTCTGAGTACTGACTGCAAGGGAGTGACTTATGAGCACAGAAACAGGAGTAAACCCTGAGCATTTCTGAATGTGGCCTCTAACCAATACAAACATCAAGTTTCCTTGAGAGACCAAATTGATCTCTAAAGTTCAAATTAAACTTACTTTATCTAGCATGCAACAGTCCAATTTGGGGTGGGGGTTGAGAAGGACCACAAAGCATGAGTCAGCAGGAGTGTTGGTTGTAGTTTCTTGCCAGGGCATGAGATGTGGAGCTGAGAGGATGTCCTTTTGCTTGGGAGCTGGGTGGTGCTTATTGGGGCAGGAATTTGGTCTTGGTACCTGATGAGTTAAGAACTGAAAGTACAAAGAGTTAAATAAGGAGGGATATTGGATCAAGACCACTAAATATAGAAGACTGACTTTGACAACCATGACTGGGCAGAACTTATCCTGGACCAATAAGAAAGATCCTCACCTAGGCTTACGATTTGTATAATAACCAAGATCTCTAACTCCAGAAGTCTAACTTTGACAACTACGACTAAGCAGAACTTCTAGAACCGTAATGAAAAACTCTATCCTAGGCTTCATCCTAGGATCTGTAAAAAAAATTAAGACCACTAATTACAGGAGACTGATTACAACAGTGATAGAATAGAACTCCTAGAACCAACAAAGACTCAATCCTAGGCTTCATCCTATGACCTGTGTAAATACCAAGATATCTAGTTACAGAGGCCTGATTTTATCATCCACAACTGAGTGGAAAGTTCCCTGGCACCATAAAAAGATCTTGGGGTGTGAAAATGAGCATGTACAGAGCCTGTAGCTGTTCCCATGACAGTATGCTTCAAGGGCGTAGAAACCCTGTATCTCTTAGGCCAAGGGAATTACCTTTTTAATTTCCCCAGTACTTACTGTGACTGCAAAAACAAACAAACAAAAAACAGAAGAAGAAGCACAATACCTTGCCACATCAGTCCTCCTTCCTTTCCTCCTTTTTCCCCCTTTGTTCTTGTAGCTATTATTTGGTTGTTGTTTTTTTGTTGTTGTTGTTGTACTTTTTGTAGTTGCCGGTTTTAGTTTTTTTGTTGTTTTCTTTTTAACCTTTTTTCTTTTAAATTGATATTTATAACCACTTCTAGACGAACTCCTCCCAGTATTTTTCCTTTTTTCAAACAGAAGCATATAACTTGAATCATCTTGTTCTGCCTCATAAATTGAGGGGGTGATATATTGATGGTACCAAGACCAGTCATATGAACATTTAGTAGAAATAAAAAATGATCAGACTTAAATACCAAACCCAAAGTCATGACAACAAAAACCATTTCCAATCTACAATAAGCTATACACAGAGGGGACCAGTTACACTAACAATTAGGGGTGTAAAGGAGGAAGATATGGAATGCATGATGGGAACAGGGGTGGAAGGAGAGCAATACTGGTGGTAATGACCCTGATTCATTGTCACTATGCACTTTAAATATTACTGTGAAAGATTCCTAATTCATTTTTGTCACAATAAAAATTATTTAAAAAACAAACTTACTTTATCTAAGACAGAAGCTATCTTCTAGTGGAAAATCACACCATCCTTGGATCTTAACTCTTGTGAAGCTTTAGGTATTATAGATGCAACAGTATCTACAATGAGTCAGAGGACACCAAGTAGCAGTTCTCAGTGTGTGAGACACTCACCAACAACTTGGGCATGTCCTGGGACCTCATTAGAAATATAAGCTCCTCATACCTTCCCGGGATCTGAAACTCCTAGGCTGTTTCTCCAAATTCAGTTTTATTGAACCCTTTAGTGAATGCTAACATACCCCCTCCCAAATGAATTACTACCTTTGTAAAACTCAGGAAACTGGAAATCTCCCTCTCATTCCAACTTTTTATTTTATTATTTTTTTTTATTTTTTTTTTTTTTGGTTTTTTGGACCACACCCAGTGACGCTCAGGGGTTACTCCTGGCTATGCGCTCAGAAGTCGCTCCTGGCTTGGGGGACCATATGGGAAGCCGGGGGATTGAACCACAGTCCATCCTAGGCTAGTGCTGGCAAGGCAGACACCTTACCTCTAGCGTCACCATGCCGGCCCCTCATTTCAACTTGAAGCTAGAAATATCCAATAAGCTTTTGTGAGACTTGACTTTCCCAAATATAAAATAATGACTTGATTACTTCTTTGTACAAAAATAGTTTCATTATCTACTTCATGAAAAAAATTATGGCCAAATAATTCTAGGAAATTCCTTCTTCAAGATCCATTATATTATTCTGTATGAAAACTCCAGAAATGCAGACATAAATTAACTTTTTAACTGAATTTCAATCTTTACTTAGAAAACACACCTAAGCATGTCCACTCTTTGTCAGTCATGTCCATTAACATTGGCATATAGGGTCTTATGACCGTGATCATCAGATCCCCCTCATATAGACAGAAGAAGGTTGGGGGTTCTCTATTCTGGCCTGTGACTATTATCCATAGTAAAATTAGCTAAAATGACTCAACACTTAGCTCATGTGTGTTCTAAACCAGAGTTTATCTACATTAGGACATATGGGCATCCTCTGTTAATTTCTCCTCTTCCACCTAGGGAGGGGAAAATGCACAATATGGAAAAATGTATTAAACAGCTTTTAGGGCTTGTGGGACTATTAACAGAGGTAAAGATTATTCCAAGAGAAATTGTGGACTTTAAGAGGTTGGGGTTAAAAGGAGAGAAACTCCTATGAGAATAGCAGAGCTGCTGCTGTTGATGATTCTCATCTGTTTGCCAGTGTCAGTTCACAATTTCTCTCATTAAAGGACAACATTGTACTTTGTGTGTGTGTGTGTGTGTGTGTGTGTGTGTATATATATTATATGTGTATATTAATATACATACATATATATAAAACCTACTAAACTCTGATGCATAACTGACAATCCTTATAAGAACATTCTACAGAATCATGTTTGTAAACAAGGTGCTAAATAAAGGCTTTATAAAAAAGAAATAAGAGAACATTCTAATGTTTGGAGTCTATTCTGTGGATAGTCTTCCTCAATATGGCATATTTTTTGTACCCATTTTGTAAATATAGAAACCGCAGCTCAATTGGAACATTTAACCCTAAACTTTAGTAGTCACAAGTTTAAGAACTGAATGATACTAGGTTTCTTCCAACATCCCAAGTGACAATGGTCTTCAAGGACACTTACTCTACTCTACCATACTGAATGGTAATGCTCTTACCCATTTGCAGCCTTCACAAGAAAGTATGTTATGCAGTTATGCAGACATGAGAAAAAAATTAGAAAGGTTACTGGTCTTAACAAAGAGATTAAGGGCTTTGTTGGAATCTTCTCTTTATCATTTCATCCAAAAGGCCTTGCACAGAGAATGAGAGTATGTGGTTTTCTCTTCTTCCTTGAGGATTATCCTATCTGACCAGATTTCTGCACAAATATTGGAGGTCAAACAGTCAAGTAACCACTGTGAAGTAGGCACTTTTAATTGTTTGCCTAATCATCCCAACATCTTGATAACCATATCCCAGGCTTTTAAAACAGTTTAAATAGTATCTTCTTCTTCCACACAAACATGTACTTTAGGAGATGTATTTGGATTGATTTAAACCCATAAATTGTCTTCTTCTCTTGACAGTCACTGATAGAAGTCTCACAAATCTGACAGCTGATAAGTGAGGTGAGGTTCTTGGGGGTCTAGGGAAGTTTCCTTGATTTTTTTTTTTTTTTTTTGGTTTTTGAGCCACACCCGGCGGTGCTCAGGGGTTACTTCTGGCTGTCTGCTCAGAAGTAGCTCCTGGCAGGCACGAGGGACCATAAGGGACACCGGGATTCAAACCAACCACCTTTGGTGCTGGATCGGCTCCTTGCAAGGCAAACACCACTGTGCTATCTCTCCGGGCCCAGTTTCCTTGATTTTCAAGAGGCATGAGGAAGAAAAAAATATTTGCTGGACATAACCATATCTGGATCTGCTCTTGATCCTGCTGCTTCTGATATTATGCGACCTAAAGCCAACCTAGAGGGTGGAAGAGGGAAGGATGGAAAGAAATGGATTTTGACACTATTGTCAAGTCGTTTTATGATAAAATTCTTAGCTATCTTGCCTAAGAAATAATAAATGTCTGTGCTTAGAGCAGTGGAGTTTTGGTACCATGCAGCTTGCCATTGGGCACACCCTACTATGGTATAGGCTACAAACACTGTAAACTATTTCTGTATATAAAAATTACTGTTTTTATTAAATCCTCAAAGTTTTCTGCCGCTTAAGTTAGTATTAATACCTAACCAGGGAAAGCCAGAAAATGTTGGGAGTCTGGCCATAAGCCCAGATATATAATATAGACTAGGATCTAGGTATAAAATAAAGTCTCTCCTAGTGTCTCAGTATTATGTCAGGGGTTCAAATCATGTCTCCCTTGTATGCAATTTTTCATATTCTATCAATAATAAGGGTCCTAAATAAAAGACATACAATAAAGTAGCACATTCTGTCACTTTATCAAATCCATGTGCAATTTTTTTTGCTATTTAAATCTCTAAAGCATCTAGTTGTGTTTCACAACACAGGCAAATCAACTGAATGAAATAATCTGGAGGTCACAAGCCTAATACTCTTTTTTTTTACTCTTTTTTTTTTAATGAAATGGAGAGATGTTGGCTGCACATAGTGTTCCATTTTCTAAATCTCATGCTTTATTTGGCCAAGCTAGATATGACCTAATGACAGAGATTCGGTTGCATTTGAAAGGAAGAGAAATTAAAATACAAGTAGCAAAATTACATATTTTTATTAAACTGAACATATGATTGGATATTTTCCCCTTCAAATGACTGTTCACTGATTTTTCTCTCTGGTTTTATTGCAAATGGTAAGTGCTTTTAAAATTAGTTGAAATATTATGGGTTTATGTTTGTCTTCATTTGAATTCTTAGGAAGTCAGGTCACTCCGTGTTCCTGGTAAAGATGCAATATTGGTCAGGGACATGCCTTGATGAGACTCATCATGCTTAGTAATGGCAAGTTCTACATTCCTACGACATAGTGCTCAGTAAATGTAAAGGCTGGGAAGATGGCTCAAAGGTCTAGCCCATCGGCCAGGACTGCATGGCCCTCAAGTACTACCATTGTAGTCCTGGGGAGACAACAACATTGTGTACAAATAGTACTATAGAATCAGGAAATAGAATTAAATAATCAGTCTCTCAAGCCTGCATCATGGTCAGGTGTCATCTGGGGTGGCCTATGTATGTAGACTAAACTAAGCATTGTTCAGAGGTCCCAGCCATCCTTTAAAAACAAAAAAAGAACCGAAGTGCAGCCATCTACTTTCTGCATACAGAGGCATTGAATATTAGCAAAAAGTGACAATTTAATATTTTTAGATGGAAAATGTGATCAATTTTGTGAGCATTTATTTATTGTTAAAAATGTGAAAATGGTAATTGTGGTCATGCCGAATCATTGGTAGTCACAATGCTGAATCTTGTTAAGAAATAACAGTATCATTATACAAAGCATAGAATTCTCAAACCATAGTACTGGGATTCTGTCCTGATTTCTCTCAGTAGCTGCAAGGCTACAAGGGAGAATTTTAACCTAAAAATAATATTTCTTATTTGTCAAATGGATGAAGATGATATTATTTACCTCATAATGTGATTATGAAGTTTGAGAAAATGAATATGAAACACTTGTCAAATTATTTGGCAAAACTGACTCTACTGGATTCACCCAAGAAAAAAAATAAAGGTATAAATGAATGAATGATATAGGTAAAAAGCCTTAAATTCCACCTAGGTTATTATAGATTGGTTCTGTCTGACCAATTCATGTTACACACAACAACTCATTTAACCAGATTGTTTATTTAACTAGAGTGTTTCTACCATGATGCTTTCTGTACTGAGTCAATAAATTTGTTTGCTTGAAAATTGTTCTATAGCTACAAAGTGAAGGTCAAGAAGATGTGAATAAGACTCGTCATTTTATTTTCAATACACAGGTCAGCATTTGATCGGTAGTAAATGCTTAATAACACCTATTTGTAAAGTAAGTCAGAAAGTGAGTAACAAATTTTGCCTCGGGCCAGATTTTTTGCCTGTAAAATGTCAAATGATTGACGGGGAATCCTTGGGCAGTTACCAAGACAAGTCAAGATGAAGGCACTCCAGAGAGCCCTGGTGAAAGACTAAGAACTATAGGCTCCCATGGCTGGCCCTGCTGCCAGATGAAAACCACATTGTGTGGCAATTTACATTGTGTTCTAACATCAAGAGATTCAAGACAGCCTGGCTCCTGCCATCTTAGGAACAATTCTGCCCAACACACTGGCTACTGTTCTCTCTATTGAATTGCAGCTCTTTTTTTCCCTGGGTATCGATAAACAGCTGCAGAGTCAAATTAGTACTGTTTACTGTCAAATTAAGATGGAAAATGATCCTTTCTGTTCTTTGTTTACAGTGCCTGTACTGCTTGTCCCAAACCTCCAAAGAAACTAAATGCGAGCGGACAGGCTTCTGACGGTGGATGCTGTCCCAGATCAAACAGAAGGCAGATTTTGTTTGTCTTCTAAAATAAACTATCTTTTCAGGTTCATGGGCTCAGAATAACAGCTATCATGTTTCGCCAGCTGTTTTTTATTCCTTTGCTAATTTTACAGCTTGGTCTTTTAGAAGGAGGTCTCTGTCTTTGTTCCATTCCCATGGTGTTGGTTCCGTGCCAGGGGAACAGAATATTCATAGAAGTTTAGGAAGCCAAGAGAGGAGAGAGTGTGTTTGTGATTTGGATGCTTGGATAATAGTGTTCTGAGAATGCATCATGAAATAAACAGTGTTTATTGTCAAAACCTAAATACTGGAGAAATCTTTAAATAATAGAGTTCTTAAAATCCTGGTTCTATTACTTAGCTTTTTTTTTTCTTTCAGATTCTTTGCCATTTCATATTCCGTAAACAGACTGCTAGATATTCCTCTAAGGTCCTTTCTTAATATGATCAATGAGGCCAAAAGGGTGTTATTCGAAAAGTAACTGCAAAGCTAACTGGTTCTAATAATCATTTAAATTGATTCCACCACAATAGGGATATGAAGGTGCAACTTGTTTTAAAACAACTCCAATGTCATCCCCTCCTATTTAGAGTCATCTTTCTTGTTCATCTCCTGTATGAAGGGAACTCTTACAAGTTTCCTCACTATGATACAGACATGCTGTCTCCCTCCTTCGCATTTTCTGAATGAGTTGGGCATTTCTCCAAACAAAGAGAGAGAAAGAGAATTCTCATAGAACTCTTGCTGAATTTTGGTAAAATAAGTCCTTTATTTAATGCTCACCATTGAATTTTTTCAATAGTTAAATTCTTCTTTTATGCTTACCCCAAGCCCTCCCTCTAGCTCCAGATTATGGATGGTTCTGCATTTAGGAGAACCCATCTTCTTACCCTTCAGCAAAGTAAGACCAATAATTTGCAAAATTCATTTAACATTCATTTTGCAGGGTAATTTTGCATAGACTATATAATTTAGTTTTCCTGATGATTTTCTAAGGAAAGCACCATATCCCCTTTTTATAAATAAACTGTGAGTCAGAAAGATTAAATCTGGAACAAGGGTTGCCATGCCAGACCCTCCTGCCATCATTCCCTATAATCCCTTCTCTTGAACTAAAATTCAAAGTCATGACCTGTCTTCTAAGTCTTCTCTAATGTCACCCATTCTTTCATTTCAAATATTCACTCTTATTTCATTTGATGTACCAATTAAACTAGGCTACTCCCAGTATTATTTTCTTATCCCAACTATATTTTCATGCCATTCTCTAGTCCAATAATCATGATGTCATGTTCCAGTTAATATATTCTTTAACAAGGAGGGGGACCAGAGCAGTGGGACCGCGGTAGGGTTGCACACAGCTGACCTAGGACAGACCATGGCTCGATCCCCCTGCATGCCATATGGTCCCCCAAACCAGGAGTGATTTCTGAATACATCGCCAGGAGTAACCCCTCAGAATCACTGGGTGTGGCCCAAAAATCAAAAAATAAATATATATAAATATATTCTTCAACAAATGTTTCTCAGATGAACACACACATGCATACATACACACACACACTCATTGGCCCGAAGTTATGACAAACACTTGTCAGTCATTTGACAGTACAAAGAATCAGTTGAGTGAAATAAATAAAAACCGCTCAAAAATTGGGGTAAACCAAGTAGGAATAGTGGCTGAAAGGACATGTGGACTTCAAATACTTTGTATAGCCTTCCTTCTCTTCTGAATGCTATACTTGGGGAAACATATGCTTCTACATTACATGTTGCATCCAATGCAGAAGAAAACATCAAATTTTCATAATCCCTATAGCAGAATGATCTCCCATCAGGAACAAGAAGTGACACTGTAGCTGAAACCCTTCAGTCTCTGAGAAGCTGAATATTTTGGAGGGTTCACATCTGGCAGTGCTCAGAGATTACTTCTGGCTCTGAGCTCAAGAATCACTCCTGAAAAAAAAAAAAAAGAATCACTCCTGGCAGGCTCGGGGGACCATATGAGATTCCGAGAATCAAACCTGGTATGGTTATGTGCCAGGCAAATGCCCACCCTTTGAGCTATCGCTCCAGCACCAAGAAGCTGAAATATTTATTAAGTAAAATAGTTTTATTTGAAAACATAAGAGGAGTCAGAGAGAATTTACAAAAATGTGAGGAAATTGGAGTAGCGATGTGAGTTCACTAATGATAAATGTGATGTTGGACTTCTGTGCATGGAAAACCATCACTAATACTACTGTAAATCACAGAAAAAAATCAATAAAATTCTTTAAAAAATGAAAGGAGAGTCAGAGGGATGGAAAGAAGTTAAAAGAAGGAATGAAAGAGAGAGAGAGAGAGAACAAGTTACAGGCTGTGATACAATTTTCTGAGAATTCAACAGAAGTTAAAGCTTCTTATCTAACTCACCATTTATTCCATCACCCATTAAGTAAAAATAGTAATCATCTGTCATTTAAAAACATCAAAGAGGATTAAAAGGATGGATAAGAAATGGTCTCTACATTTAGTGATTATATTTTGGTGTGAAAGATATCAAACTAAGGCAAGGGCTTGTTTTGTTTGTTTTAACAGAAAATCCAAAGCTCAGAAGAAAGGGAATTTTTTTGTTTTTGTTTCTTAGAGAGAAAATTCAAATTAAACAATGGAAAGGATTTAATGAATAAAGACCAAATTTTGAATGCAGAAGATGCAAGAATATTAGACAATGGCAAGTCACAGTTTGCCTTTTATGCAAAGCATACATACAAATCAAGATGGGACTGAAAACATCTATGGGCACCAGGCCAATGGGTATATGATGGAGAGCAAGAGAAGGTTTTTGAGCAAGGAATGACATAATAAATGCAATGTCTAAAAAGTTGAATTTATCATTCTGTATAAAAAATAGGAGGCTGTAATAGAATCAAAAGACTCAAACTATAACAATATAAACACAAAATGGAGCAGCTACACCGGTAGACTAGGGGGCTAAGGATGGAGGTATGGGATGATGCTGGAGGTGGGAGGTCAACACTGGTGTTGGGAATGGCCCTAATTAACTGTCACTATGAATCTGAAATACAACTATGAAGGACTTGTAAACTCTTAACGGTATCAATAAAAATTTTAAAAAGGGGGAGGATATGGTACAAAATATACGTGACACTTGTTTTAATTCTTGTTTTTGTTTTTTGTTTATTTTATTATTATTATTATTATTATTATTATTATTATTATTATTATTATTTGAGTTTGAGGGGTCACATCTGGCAATGCTCAGGAGTTACTCTGGGTTTTGTTCTCAAGAATCAATCCAGGCAGTGTGAGGGGACCATATGTGATACAGGGGATCAAATCTGGTTTGGCTATATGCAAGGCAAATGCACTACCCACTGAACTATATAGCTCAGGTCTAACTTGTTTTAACTTCTTTATAATGTAATTCTTCTGAATATTCTGAGATTCTTCTCAATTCCTGTTTAGCTACACTTGAATTACATTGGAGCATGAAGTGAAATCCACATTTCTTGCTGTTGTAGTTTTCTCTTCTTTTTTAAAAATAATACTATATTGGGGCCTGAGAGATAGCATGGAAGTAAGTTGTTTGCCTTTCATGCAGAAGGTTGGTGGTTCAAATCCCAGCATCCCATATGGTCCCCTTTTCCTGCCAACGGCGATTTCTGAGCATAGAGCCAGGAGTAACCCCTGAGTGCTGCCAGGTGTGACCCAAAAACCAAACAACAACAACAACAACAACAACAACAATAATAATAATACCATATCTATGATAATTCTGAGAAAATTAGAAAAAGAATGTCTATGGTTCATTAGATAAGCTCCTAAAAGCTGAAAGAAATGCTAAGGGAGCAATTGGCTGTGAAATAGCACAAAGATCATTGTTGCCATCATCATCACTTCTATGACCACTTACACCTAGAGCACTTAAGTACTTTCAATGAATTTATTTAATTGCTTAAAAAAGTGAATTATTAAAAACATTTGGGGTTTATGCTTGATAAGCACATTCTGTCTTTAGATTCGTTGTATAGTTCTGGCTCAGAATGTAATCTCCAATCTATATTTTAGGAATAAGTTCTGGCCACAAGTTAGGTATAATTGATGGTTTGGGTTTATATCTATCGATGAACCTAATTAATATTCTGATCTTGGTTTATTTCTTTCATTATTAAAATATGTCTTGTGCAACTTTTATATATCCAGTACTGTGGGAACAATACAACATGTTTCTTGCTCTCAAGATGATTTCTGCTTGGAATACCAGAAGTAGAAATGTTCACCCTTCCCCCCTCTTCATGATAACAAGGAAACTTAGGTCTGAGACTTGGCTCAGATGCTAATTGTTCTGGGACCACAGCCAAGACTATAAACCTCCTTGAGCCTCAGTTTCCTTGTGGTTACAAAGACAAAATTCACCTGGAGAGCCTCAGCTCTTCATCAGAGTCTATGATTTCCAGAGTTTCTGAAAGTGAAGCAATACTGCAATCAGCTTAGCCATATCTCCATCCCAGCCACTTGCTCTCCTGGGATGAGCAGTTTCAGTTTTGGTGGAACGCACTTGCCACATTGCAAGCTCCTCTCTATTGAAGTTAATTGGAGTCATTCTCCTCTAGGCACACTCGTGCCTCCCAAGAGGGCCTGATCATTCTAGCCTGGTTGTTTGCTCGGTGTCACTTTGAATATAAACTTGTTCCATTTTGAACTTGACATTGTGTCTCTGTTTACTTTACCTAATAAGCAAATCATTTACCTCATAAAAAGCTCATTTTAGAAATGGGGTAGGAATCAGGGAAGACAGTGGTGATCATTCTTCCTGTAGTCCACCCTTTACTGAAGTGCTTCGTGAGTAGTTTTGCCATCCCTTGACTCAGAGGTGATGCAAATGGGGGGAAATAGCACTGCCTTTACCCCCTCATTGAAAGAAGCTATGCTGATGATGTTAGGCTTGATTCCCTAGAAGAGTGAACCCAAAATTCACTAATAGAGACACCATAAAATGACTTTGAAGAAAGAATTATGTTGACCTAAACTGAGTAATTGAATTGGAAGCAGGATTAAATAAGGCAGCTTCAAATCATGAGCTTCATGAAAACTTAGAAATGAGTTCTCATTCCTTTTTACCCTCCTCTTCTTGCGAATGATCACTCAAGTTCTTTTGTTCAATGACGTTTGGCATCTGCCAACCCAAAACCATTTCAATATTTTTTATTCTTTTGTGGTTTCAGCCATATATCAGAGTTCTTTCTTTTTTCCTTTCCAATTAAAACATTAATACAAAGGACCAATAAGTTGATGGAAAATTAGGTCTCTTTCTCTAGGTAGTACCAGGCAGAGTATGACATTTGCAAATAAGTTGCTGAATAACTTGCGCCAGCCATCATGATCTCTGAACCATTTCCTCTTTCAGAAAATGAAGTTCATCACTTTCTCAGAAAATAGTTCTACATGAGGACAATTTTTTAACTTTCTCTAAAAAGGGGGGGATGTACTTTAGATCCCAATCCTGTTAAATCAGACCCAAAAATTTGTTTCAGAAACTCATTTTAATAATAACTTTATTTTCTCTCTTCCTTTTTTTTTTTCGTTTTGGATTTTTGGGCCACATCCAGTGGTGCTCAGGGGTTACTCCTGGATTTACAATCAGAAATTGCTCCTGGCAGGCTCAGGAGACTACATAGGATGCCAAGGATTGAACCCAGGTGTGCAAGGAAAATGCCCTACCCACTGTACATCTTTCCGGCCCCCTATTTCCTCTATTGAGTGATTCTTTTTGCCTGTTTCCTCTTTGCACCTATATCCCATCTACTCCCCAGTCCAAACTTTTATCAGTGAAGAAATTCTCTAGATGAGAGGAGATTCTTTGCAGATACCTTTTCCATTTATCTATTTTTTTAAAATTATGGTGCCAAGGATCAAATTCAATTCTTATGCATACAAAGTATGTGTTTTACTGCTGAGACATATCTCAAAAATTATAAGTTTTTTCTTGATCCAGAAAAGCTTATTCATACAAAAAAGCTAAAGGAAATACACGCATGAACATGAATAGATTACTTTTGATAGAATCTATTCCCAGTAAAAACAATAAGGGTGTGTTCATTCAGTCTCACAAACATCTATTATTGCATATTAGATTGCTATGTGGTATGTAGCTCAGAGAGGGCTGAGTTCTCATCCGTCCCTTTTCCACCTCTAACTGATTTCTTTTTTTTTGTTTGTTTTTTGTTTTTTGTTTTTTTTTTGGGTCTCACCCGGCAGTGCTCAGGAGTTACTCCTGGCTCCATGCTCAGAAGTCACTCCTGGCAAGCATGGGGGACCATATGGGACGCCGGGATTCGAACCGATGACCTTTTTGCATGAGAGGCAAACGCCTTACCTCCATGCTATCTCTCCGGCCCCTCTAACTGATTTCTTGACAATGGTCAATCCCATCACTTCTCTGCATCCCCTCCTTTATAGCTGCAGCAGTGGAGTCATAGCTCACTAATGAGCCCTGCAGGATTAACATTTTATGATGTTGATGAGCAGAGGGAAAGACATGGAAAACTAACTCCTGAAAAAATGAAACAGCTTTTTCCATTTCTGTTTTCTATTTGACCACAATTACTCAAATTATTTAGAACATATTTACATTATTTACATGTTGAGGTTTAATTACAGAATTTTCTAAAGATATATATATATATACACATATATGTATATATATTATGCTGCTGTTGTTACCATTGCCATTTGAATCCAACTTGTTTTGTTCATTTTCTTGGGTGGAAACTTTTAGCACTGAGTTCAGTTTTATGAGTGGCTTTTAAAAGAAGATTTAGAGGCAGTCCCCTAGCCTCAGTATGGAGTTCCCTGAAATTTGCAAGGGAAAAATATTATCCAGTCACTTCAAATCTAGGTCAAACCAAATTTTAATATCCAAAGAATTTAATCAGAAGACTGGAGTCTACATTACTGTTTTAAGATACCAGATTTGGCAAGTATTCTATTTTGTTATAGAGTACCCTACCCATCTCAAAGCTAATGCAGTACATATTAGCATTCAAAACCTCAGGAAATCTCATTTCGGTTCAAATTTAACTCTATATATTCTAGCGTTTGTTAGATAAAGGAATTTATGTTTGAGATGTAGTTTCATAGATCCTATCACATTTCTCCAGTTTAGGAGATTCAATAATTATCCATTTATTCAACATTCCTAAAATCAACATGATAACATGTCATTAAATCAGATATCACCACTTTAGAATTTATGTGCCTCAGGCTATGGAGGCAAAGCTCTATAAATTAGTAATATAATGATATCTAAAGGATTTTTAATTTTTTGTTTGATTTAGTTTTCTTTGGGGGCCATACCCAATGGTGTTTAAAGATTGCTCTTGACTAGTCTAGGAATAACTCATGACAGTCTCAGGAAATCATAAATGGTATTGAGGGTCGAACCCAAGTCAACCATGTTCAATACAAGTGCTTTACCAGCTATACTATTTTTCCAGTCCCACGTTTTAGTATTATTAAGAAGACACTGATGTTAGCAGTCCTCAGTTAATCTCCAAAGTGGACACAGAAGTCCTTCTTTGCACAGTATATTTTAGCCATTATTTTTGTCCCTATTTTGATTGATTGTCACTATATTTGAATATTTTAAAACATTCTCATTTTTCTTTAATGTTTACAGTTCTGTAACTACATAAAATGAATGATATTTGGTGATATATATAATATACCGCATCTAAAAATGTGATGTTTTTGATCACAGTGTGAAATATGCTCTTAATGACTCATTCTAAAAGAATCATAAAAGCAGTTGTGGTGGTAGGAATATTTGAGGTATGTTTGAGAAAATACAGAGGAAAGCATGTCATAAAAGAATTGATCCAATCATCTGATTATGAAGAAAGTAAGGTCCTGAGAGGCAAACTAATTTGCTGGAGGTGCTTCAGTTTAGCAAGAAGTGAAGCAGGACTTGGAAGATATGGATCTTTACTTTTGCCTCAATTCAGAATTATCCACTAAGCTGGTCTCTGCTCTGTGAACAGAGCAAAATACACTCTACATCCCCCTCTCTCTCCTTTCAATGTCTGGAACTGGCATAGAGTCTTAAATTCAAGCAACCATAAAAACACTTGCTTCAGGTACTTAGAGAGGCTGCTTACAGTATTGTCAATTTCCCCCCCCAAACTATGTACTTAGTCTCTTGTATGCATTTTAGTTCCAAAGTGCGTGACTAGGCGGATACCCCAACAAGAAACAATTATAGGGACAGATATGAGGGATATGTATATATGTGTGATAGATAATTTATCCAGAACTTTCTGTCCATTCCACCTCCTGTTCACTGGTAAACCAGGACTAAGTGGGTATTTTAAGGAATGGGCACTGGGATATCACCAAAACAAGATGACTTTTCTTCAAGTTGAGCTCAAGAGCCACAGGCCACAGTAATATGATTCCTGAAATGTTCACCACTGATCCTGGCAGCTGTTTGCCTTCTGGTTTGTAATTTTCAATAAGATCACAATCAACCAGAGGAGGAGGGATTGTAAAAAGTTGAACGCAGAAAGAGAAAAATCACTAACCTTCTCAAACCATCTATTTATCACAGTTATTCACACAATGACCTCAAGGGAGGTCGCCACCACTTAAGAATTGGCAAGCGTTCTGTGGTGAGCACCAAAAGGCATTTTTGGCTTAACAACCCAATTAGCCAATGATCATATCCACTTCCCTGCTGCTTCCTGAATTTCTTAAACATGTGTTTCTTGGAATCCACCTCTTCTGCCACATAGACCCAAGTGACAAATCATCAACCCCAAAGAACCAATGCTCCACAACAAACCACTAGCATATGTCGCAACTGGCAGAGTGCAAGAGGGCATGATTAGCTAGATTACCAAATTTGGTCAAAGGAAAAAATATGGAGGCAGTGGCTAAGCAGGATGCTCCAAAATCCAGTGATGGCATTTACTTATTTGTAAAAAGTTCTGAGATCTGCTACAGTTAAGAGAAAGTTTGGAGATGGGGGGGTTGGCATCAGGACAAGCAGGTTCACTCCGAGACAAGCAGTAGCTTGATGAGGATGTCCAGAGTTCATACACTGAACCTCAATTTGGTTGGTTTAACAGCTGGGTCAAACTCATGATATTTCAAATCAGGGATAAAAATATAAGTTTTTTTTTGTTTTTTACTACCTAACATAGTTACAAACACATAAGGGGTTGATGTAAAAACTGTTAATCTACTAATGAATAGGAACACTTGATGTACCTTCACCCTATCCATCTGGGTCTACATTGTTCCTCCCAAAATACCATGTTCATAGCATGAAGATGACTAGTTAGAGAGCATTGACTCAAAAAAAATGTAGGATAGGATGTTAAAAGATCTTTCAACCCAGTCAAAATGTCAAAATGTTCATCTGTTCTGACAGGCCAGAGTGACCTTGCACAATTCTATATTTAACAGTTGCAAGCTGCCTGCTTACTTGGCACTTTCATTCTTTCCTGTAGATCCTGGAATCTGTAAGTGGTGAAGGTGAGTCCTTGTACTCAGACACTTCCAAGATGTCCCTGGTACTTTGAATTTCTATATTCTAATTTTTTTCTTTCTTCTGTTATTTATTTTTTAACTGAGACAGTTAAGAGTATCTTTTTGTCTAACCATAATACAAAAAGGAAAGAAAATGTAGTAAGGAGGAAGCTCTGAGAAAATAAAACAAGCTGAAATGATAGAAATTAAAAGTGGTGGGCCGGAGAGATAGCATGGAGGTAAAGGCATTTGCCCTGCATGTAGAAGGACGATGGTTCAAATCCCGGCATTCCATATGGTTCCCTGAGCCTGCCAGGAGTAACCCCTGAGCACTGCTGGGTGTGACCCAAAAACCAAAAAAAGAAAAAAAATAAATTAAAAAGTGGACTGAGAACCATTGAACCATTGAAAACAGTTAGAATCTGACTCAGAAGTAGAGCAGAGGTCTGAGAGAGACCTGAATTCAGACACCAATTCTTTTGTTGGGTAAAATGACCACCACAATCAAATAAATAAATAAAACTAATCACAATCTCCAGGTCCATCCTTTCAGGTTTTAATTTATCTAAATACTTCCATTGACATATATATGTCCTTTAGTTTATTTAAGCACTATAGGTTAAGCATTATTTTTAGATTACTAAATATACATAGAAAGTAAGACTCAGCTCTGATTAGTATAAAAGATTATACTAAAACTTTTATATTTTTCCCTGTTGCCTTTTTTCCAATGTGAGCAAGTTTTTTTAAGATTTCTCCTTTTCTATAGGGTCATAACTGTCTATTTTATGGGCTCACAGAGTAGTGCTCATGTGGCCACATGGAGAAAGGGATCTAAGTCAGCGCGTTGTTGGCCCTAACATGTTGGCATGGGTACTACCACAACCCCAACCCCTTACTCTCCTTAAATCCAAGTTGAAATAGAATATATTATGTGTGGGGCCGGCAAGGTGGCGCTAGAGGTAAGGTGTCTGCTTTGCAAGTGCTAGCCAAGGAAAGAACCACGATTCGACTCCCCAGTGTCCCATATGGTCCCCCCAAGCCAGGGGCAATTTCTGAGTGAGTAGCCAGGATTAACCCCTGAGCATCAAACGGGTGTGGCCCGAAAAACAAAACAAAACAAAAAAAAATATATTATGTGAATATTATGATTAGTTAAGATCTTTTTAATAATCATTTTGTGGGCATAGTGATTTAAAGAATATGATAATTTACAGATTTGGAAAATCTACTAATTACATAATCCAATCTCCTACTTTCATATATAATGGCCAAGCAGAAGTGACTGACTGAAGAATGGTCAATCGGTAGCAGATACACTATATAAATCACATTTTCTAACTACAAATAAAACTTTTTTTAACTTAGTGTGGCTGAGACTAACAAATAACTAGAAAAACTCTGACATTAAAAGGGGGAAGGATATTTGAGTGCCTAATATCTTTTTATGTCTGTGTTATGACTTCAAAGGCAAGTCACACCAGACTGGAAGGTACTAGTGGTTTTCCCACACCCATGTAAACTGTGATATTGTATACATAAGCAATAAATAAATAATTTATCTGAGTCTCCTCTTAGAGTTGAAAGAAGTGAGAAAAGAGGACACAGAAAAACTATTCTTTACTTATGGGGGGTCTTATCTGTTCTAAGAATAGCTCAAGACCCTAGGTAGAAAGTATTCTCAGGAGAGCAATGGAGGAAAAGAAATAACATTACCACATAGAATGGAACATCAAGAGTCAGGCTGGGCACAGTGAGGAGGAAGAGTATAGGACATAAGGCAGGTTAAAACTGGCCTCAGACTCTGCTGAGGATAGATGGGGCAATAAAGGTCACATTTAAGAGACTTGGCAATAAAGATGTGAGGAGAAAATTTCTCCTGAGACTCCAGTTAGGATGCCTGAAAAGAAATGGGAACCTTCTATGGCTGTCTGAGCTAAACTTGTCAGGAAGTAGAGGAAAGAAAAAGAAAGTGGGTAATTGATTTTCTCTCTTTCCAACACTATAGATACCCCAAACCATAGATATAGCAAACAAGATGAAAAGAGGTACAGACATGCCTAACTGCATGTGCCAGTCAGATTCAAGTTATATGGACTTGAAGATAATGCATCCAACTGAAAGAAAGAAGTCAGTGTTACAAAACATGAATTTTGTTGTATATATTTGCTCTATTAATGTGAAATTTTATTTGTAATTATAATTACAATATATTGTAAAAAAGATATGCTAAAAAGCCACCCAAATCAATAAACATATTTTTAAATTATTATATTTTCATCAATTTACTTTTATGTTAATCTTTCTACTACAGGGCTTTATTACTCTTTACATTTTGTTGGTATATACATTTATGTACCTAAAATTATTACTTCTTCAAATAATTATCTAGATTTCTTTTCTATATGTGATGGGGGAGGCAATTCAGCTTTTACTGTGATATATCTATATGAAAATGATGTTTGGAGATGTTAGCTTTTATTCGACATTGATGATGTCCAGTTACAACTGGACACCTACTGGTGAGAAGAACTTGCAACACAGCATTTTATTCACACATGTAGACTTATTGTCCTCTGTGATTCTCATACTATATTAGTACTGCTGCCTCAGGACATAGTCAATATAATCTAGACTTTAATACTTTACTTTGATGCCCTGAGGAAGGCAAGAGAACCATACTTGGGAATGATGTTGAACCATGCTGAAATATTTCAAGTAAACTGAACTTCCTATATCCGCAGCTCTGTTACTTTTTTACCCAAATATCTAAAATGCCCAGGGCACTTGACAGGAAGAACGGTGTGGTGAGGAAAGGCAGGAGATTGATGTGGATTGATGGAACATGTTAAAATAGCTACCTTTGGGGCCAGAGCAGTGGCACAAGTGGTAAGGCCTTGCACATGCTAGCCTAGGACGGACCTCAGTTTGATCTCCTGGTGTCCCATATGGTCCCCCAAGCTAGGAGCGATTTCTGAGCACATAGCCAGGAGTAACCCCTGAGTGTCACCGGGTGTGGCCCCAAAACATAAAATAAAGTAAAATAAAATAAAATATTTTAGCTACCTTTGGCTAGTTTTATAAAGACAAATGAGCCCTAGGGCTCCACCCGTGCAAGTGAGGAAGGGCAGTTCTGAAATAAAGCCTCAGGACTTCATATTTTTATATTAAATCCAGGCTTTAGATTTGGAACTGCCAGACATTTTGATGAAGCTCAAGACTATCCCCTCCCCACACCCCAGAGACTGGCTTACCTGATGTCTGGACTGAAAACCTGATCTTCTTGGGTTTGCAGTTAGAAGGTGGGGGAGAAGGGTCCCCAGATAATCCTTAAAATGAATCCGTATGTGGCTGGATTTGTCTGATGATTGGGGAGAAAGCTGAGGAACTAAATTCAACAGGCATATATATATGCATGGATCTGGAGTGTCATGGGCGAAGCAGGAAGGGAAAGGAGAAGAGTGATGGCATTAGGCACACAAAGCTAGGCCCATAGGTGCACCTGGGCCCATGGAGACAGAGGCTTCAGGGAGTTTCTAAGACAGGATTCTTCAACTTAGTCACACATGCAGAGCCATACCTGTTCTGCAGACAGGTACATGCATCAGTAGATATATCTTTCTGGTTGAGCTCCAGAGGAACAAAGTCTGTCAGTATGCCAGGAACCAGTCAGGGGTAGAAGAGAGGACCTCAAACATGGAATACCCAGGGCAAGGCCAGGCAAAAGAACAGTAGTACTTGATGGTAGGTGGGGGAGCAGTAGAAGGAGGTGGTCTGCACATAAGGTCATTGTTGTGAGGGCTCCAGTGGCCAGTGCCCTCTGGGGACTCCCAAAGCAAGTGTGCAGACAACTGAGCACTGTGTGAGCAAGGGGACAGGATAAAATGGTGATGGCATTGCTTTCTTGTCCCTGACATTTAGGGAAGGCATTTATGTTAGTTCCATTTTGTGGATGCTAATATCTCAGCCCATTTTAAAGGCAACCTCTACAAGATTGTGTTTTGTTTTATCTCTGTAATGGAAATTGAACCAGGGCCTCAAACAAGCAAGGTATGTAATACCACTGGGTCACCTTCTAGTCCTTAAACAGTATTGTTGATCTGGGGCTTAAGTTTGAGAAAAGTTGGGAGACCCACCTCAGGTGCATCAGTTTGGGGTGAAAGAATCAGAATTGAACGGGATTCGGCTTACTTGTAATTTCCTTCACTCATTAAAGCCCCTCCTTGTTGCCTTTACATATCAGGTACTGGCCCTTCAGCAGTCAGTCTAGAGCACGCTGCAGCTGCTGAGGTGGGGAGGGAGTTTCTCCTAATTTAGGAAGTGTACCCCCTCACGGGTGCAGGTGGACATAACAAGGGCAGTGGGTGCAAGGCACAAAGGCAAAGGTGGTGGAATTGGAGCTGACTTTAAACTTACGCACACCCAGACTGTGCCTTTGCTTTTTCTTTTGTCTATTCTTTGCATTTTTTTTTCTTTCCTCTTGTTACTTTTCTTTTTTCTTGTCCTTACTTTCCTTTCATTTTATATTTAGCCAAGGCTGCAAAACTGTAAGGCTACAAAGGCCCAGTGGACCTGGCTGTGGGGCAGGGTGAAGTGCCCAGCCAGGGACCCCAAAATGTAGTGACCAGGATGCCATAGGAGTGACCTGGAGAAGAGAGAGAACAGCCAGAGAGTGGGGTGTAGAAACAATGCATCATTTCATTCCCAGTCTGAAGTCTGCCACTGAGGAAGGCAGTTCGTGAGAGAGAGAGAGAGAGAGAGAGAGAGAGACAGAGACAGAGACAGAGACAGAGACAGAGACAGAGACACACACAGAGACACACAGAGAGACAGAGACAGAGAGACAGAGACAAAGACACAAAGGGTCACACACACAGAGAGTGGTAATTTACTGGCCAGAGAGTGCTCAGGAGGCCTATAGGTCCTGCTTTGAGAGAGAGAGAGAATAGAGAAAGGCAGAGATAGAGCAGGGAGCATCTCAGCCATGCTTTATCTCTGGCCAGGCTCAGCCAGTCTTGACCTCTGTCCCTGCAGGCAAACAGACTCTGCTCCAGACTTACCTTGGGGCCCTTGTCAACTGTCAGAATTTTTCCTTAAATACCTTCTGGACCATTGTCCATTACAGGGGATGTGTCCAAGAGGCATGCTTATGTCCAATTATGATTAGAAGAGGTTAATATTATATATATGCATATATATCAAGAATTTTTTAAAATATTTTGTTTTATTTATATTTTGGGTCACACCCAGAAGTGTCCAGGGTTTCTTCTTGTTTCTACTCCCAAGTAATCCTTAACAGTGCTCAGGAGAGAAATATGCATAATCCAGAATCCAATCAGGTTGGCCATCTGCCAGAGTAAGTGACTTAACTCTTTACTTTCTCTTTGGCTCTTTCTTATCTTTTCTAAATAGGTTTAAGCAGCATTTTCTTCTTAAATCAACATGTGTCTGAGCATATACGTACATGTAGTGCACACATAAACACATACACAGAAATCTGGGAAAACCTTTGGGAAACGTCTGCTTGTGATAACTTCTACATGGGATAATTCAAGATCTGCTTTTAGATTGACAAGACAATGTATATATGAGTGTTTTTCTGTGACTAATATGATAGATTCAGTTATTCTTTGTCACTCCAGAGCACAAAACTAGGAGAGCAGACTGCGTCTTAGAGAAGGCAAAGAGCTCATCAAAAGAAGGATTTAAAAAATAAAAGGACAGAATTGCAAACCACAGTACCTAAAAGGGAAAAGGGGGGAAGGAGGGAAGTGAGCAACTGAGAGTAAGAGAGGTGGGGAGTGAAAGAGTTGCTTGACATAGAGGTGTGGGGAGATGAGATATAGGTGGAACAAATGAAGGGATGGGTGTTAGAACACTGCATGACTAAAAATTTTGTAATTGTGTATCTCACCATTATTCAATTAAAATATAAAAAATGATCATGACTGTGCTCTTTCATTCCCTCTGAGTGGTTTCACTCCTTCTGGACTGGTCTGCTGTATGTTGGAGACCTGGAGGGAAGAGGGGAGTAGTAAAACCCCAACCCAGTCTCAGCAGTGAGTTCAAACACACTTCTCTAGCTCTACCATCACTGGCAGCGTCAACCCCACAGGAAGGCAGGACAAATAAGACCTGACGCAGCATCTCAAGACTTTCCAACATGGTTCTCAGGTTTTCTAATAACGTCTTCAGATTTCTAGGTAGAATTTAATAAAAAACAGCAAGCGTCCATTCCTTTCATCTCCAAAAGCAGCTCAGTCACTCTTTTCTTTGTCTGCTTCCAAAGAACACTGTGAGGACTCTCAGGCTTATTTCAAACAAACAAACAAACAAACAAAACTCCTCATGCATCAGATGTTCTATGTCTGCCTCTACAAAGGAAATGCCCCGTGTTACTGTAAATAATAATTTGCAGGTCAGTGAAGGTTGTTAAATGGCCTTGATGCTTTTTCTCACTTCCCTCCAGACTCTCATAATTACTACTGCTCTGAGCCCAGCAGGCAGAGACATGTATTTCTCTGTCCAGGAAATGACAGCGGTGTGGTGTTGTGGTACTCTTTTCTCACACTGATGGAAGGCTGCATGTCTGGGGGTGAGGCCTGGCTGGAACCAATGTCAGGGGCCTGTGCATTCAGGCATGAGATCAGCCACCTGGGAACTTAGCAAGTCTGTTCCCCAAAGACTGAATGAAGACTGCAGGCAGGGCATCTGGGTTCTAATGTGGCCTTTTTCACCAGCTGTATCACCTCACAGTAGACTTGGAAACTCCTAGATCTACATGTCTTTAGCCAAAAAAACTGAGAACACTTAGGATCTATACATATTACTACTATGAGAATTTATCTAGCTTGTTAAATAGCAATGAACTGTTGGTAGAAGTCAAGCATTTCTTTCAGTCCTATGTTAGGGTAGAGTGACTTGGGGGGTGCCATCATTAGGCAAAGGTCTCTTCCTGGTGCTCCAATGGGTAAAACAGAGAACATGAGTGAATGACTAAACCAAACAAAATGAATTTCTAAGAACTGGAAAGACTATTATCAAAGCAAAGCAGGGAAGAAATGTGTTGGACTGTGTAACCCAAAAGGTATATTTAATGATATTATTGGCACTCAGATTCAAAGAAAGTAAGAAAATGAGCCCAGAGAACTTTTGGAAAAGAGTATTTCTGGTGATAAGCCTGGTTGGTGCAAATGTCCGGAGACAAAGAGGAGGCCATGGGTCAGAGGCACTACAGCAGGGGGCAGGCAGGAGCTGTTGGTAGCTGAGTTCTGGGGTGAGTCTGGCCAGAAGGCACTCAGGCCCAGTGGCTAAGAGACAGAGTCTCTGGAGGGTGTTGACATCATCTGACTTGAATTTTGAAGAATTTCTCAGCTGTTAAGTTTAGAAAAATGAAACAAATGAAAAATATTCCCCGAAGTGATTTTTGAAAAGTCCAAAGTCCAATAGTGAGATGCAGTAGATACTTAAAAAATATCAAAAGCTCAGCCTTGAGAAAGATAGATGTTCAGGAGAATTCTGTGGGAGCTTGAAGAACACAGAACCCTGAAATCACTCTCCCTAACCACAATGGGGCTCAATGTCCCTTCCCAAGGAATCTTAGTGTCCTGCAACTACCTATCTGATGAGATGCATTGGGTGTGACAACAAATCAGGTCTCTGTACAATCTTTTAAAGGACTTTGAGTAGGACATAAAACTGTCCTTTTGCTCTCTTGGCAGATACTTGAGTCCCCTCCCCCCGCCCAAGATTTCTATGGTCATCTGTAGAAGTCCCTTGCAAGGTCCAGAAGTATATGAAACATACTCTGGGGAGCAGTAGTAAGATACAGGAGACAATCTTTATTCAACCTATTATGAACCAGCCCCATGAGTCCAGAAAAGTTGCTTAGTCTCTGCACTAATGAATTTTGGGAGGATAAAGAGGATTTTTAGGAGAAATGAAACAATAATGCAGGTTGGATATCCATGATGGTGTATGACTCTTACTTGCCCGCCTTTCATGATGATTTTTTGGGTTGTTCTCCTATCATAACTTAGCTTAACTTAAACACAAAAGGAGGAATCTCTAGATGGTTGCATTAAAATCTTTCTCCCTACAACTTCATTTGCTTGATTGGAAAGCTCCTCTCTATGCATTCCCTTGTAGGCATTGTGTCCCAAAAGTAAGAAATTGTCTAGAGAAGTTTTGTGTGTAGCTTGTGGGAGATAAGTGGTAGGGGCTGGCCAGTGAGAACAGAACAATTATTCCCTCAGCAAGGCAAAGACTTCCTTAGGGGTGTCTGAAAATCATGGTTTTTCGTAAGAAAATGTTTGAAGAAGGGATACTACCCTAGAATTCAGTAGTGAGTTTCAAGAGCCTCCAATCCCAAAACCCTCAGCCATTCCTGGAGAAGGGGCCAATCCACAATACTTGTTTTAGAGAGAATTTTACTCACGAAAAAGGAGGCAATAAATAAGGTCAGAAAAAGCACTAACAGATTTTTCTTTCTATCCCCTGATATAAATCTATGAGCCAGTGTCAACCAATCTAGAATTTTTTGGATTGTAGATTAAAAAAAAATTGCATGACAAGGTTGTTGTTTTTTTTGTTGTTGTTTTGTTTTTTTGTTTTTGTTTTTTTTTAATATGTGCTGCTTCATGAAATTTAGTGCCCTTTTTTGATCACACTGAGTAAAGGGATAGGGGCAACACTTAACATCATCCAGGAAATCCAGACAGAGAAGGGAGGGTTTCATTTCTCTCTGGTTCAGTTTTTGGTGCTTAGGCATGAAACTTCCATTAAATCTTCTCATCTACCTCCAATTTATTTTTCCCCATTGACATTTTTTTACTTTCTGAACTAATCTTACAAAGAACTCAAAATGAAGAATTGGCATCATAGGGAATGCCTCATCATTCATAATAAAGTCACCAATCCAGATGGACACCTCAATGTCATTGTCATAGTAGTTGTCAGTGCAGTTAGTGTTCTACCTGTGCTCACTGCTCTTTGTGGTGAGTTTCATATCATGGGCTGGTCCTTCTGTCCCTAATCTCTATTGTCCCTGGATATCATTACTATACTGTCTTCTATTTTTCTCATATCCCACAGATGAGAGAGACTACTCTATGTCTATCCCTTTCCCTCTGACTCATTTCACTCAACAAAATAGTCTTCATGTCCATTCATCTGTAGGCAAATTTCCCAGAGCTATATGGGTCTTGATCACTGTCAGGGGCAATCTCCAGAGTACTGAACCAGGAGTATCCCTAGAGTACCACCAGGTAAATCTCAATCACTCCTCTCTCCCAAAAAGAAGTTAGATGAAGTGCTTATTATTTTTATAGCCAGTAAGAAGTAAGAAGTATCTGATAATTCCCTTATTTCTAGAAAAGTTATCTCTTATTAATTATTCAGGAATGTTCTTTAGCTTCTAGCTATACGTTGATAATTGTTCAGCCAGTGTATGCAAAAAGCATTTACTACATGTATCTGCAAATAGAATATTGGCAACAACTTTGGGACACAATGAAAAATCAAGAAAGAGGGTTGCATGAGCCAGAAAAGTGGGACAAGTTTCAGACAGAGTAAGACTGGAGTTATATATGAAAATATGAAAAATAAAACTTAATGAATGTGCATTCTTAATTAGGAAGTCAGGATAGACAAAGACATTGATACACTAAGAGTGACAAGAGAAAACAAGTTGAAAAACCATGCAATTAAATCTTTGGAGAAAGAATTAAACTATTCCCACCCTCACAGGTATTGGGCAGAAATAGCATGCGTATAAGAATTTAAATGAATTATTAAAATTAAAAATTCTATTACATCAAATTTTTGGTTTAGAAAATTTGAGGGCACTTTTAAGTCAAAGATGAATGAAAAATATCTACCAGGCAAATGATACTACTCTATTAATATTTAAATCACGAACTCCTATGACAAGAGCAATCTATGAAAGGATAACTTCCTTAGGGAAATGTTCCTGCTCTCTTGTGGTTTAAATTGGATTTATCTAAGAGTTAATCTTTGTCATTAGAAGTTTCAAGTGTTTTTATGTGGAAGTATGTTCCAACAACAGTCAATGAAGAGCTAGAAAATTAAGAGAATATTACATTTATGTTGGTATACAAAGTTTGTAATGACCAGATATAAGGTGCTCACATTCCCCAAGGAATAATCTGAAGGCTTGGGTATTCTCAAAACTTTATAGAATTATATACTGTCTTAATTACCACTTCTCCAAAACACTCAAGATGATTTATTATTACAGATTGAATAAATCTGACTTAGGGAAAAACCCTTTAATATGAAAGATGAGTATAGTGGAAGACACTCCAGTAGGTGCCACGATGCTTCCCAAGTCACTGAAATTTGCACGATAGAAATGACAACAAGGTTTTCTGGCAACAACAAGGTTTTTGGGACTATTTTCCAAAGGATGGTCCTAGTATGGTCGTAGTATGGTTTACATTTAATGCTTCCTTGTATTGGGGAAATAGTTTAAAATTGTTTACACATAATTTTATTTTATTTTTATAAAGTTTGATGTTGTTTTTATTGTTTTTTGACAGTGAATGTTAGAATCTAGAATTTGAGAAATATATCTTAAAATAGTATATTCCAAATGCACAGCCCATCTAGATGTGCTAGCTTATGTTTTATAATTTTTGACACATATGCATAACATATTTTGCTTGTCGTCAAAGTTTTGAAAAAATAATTTCTATATGCCATGATGAAAAATGGAATTATAATATAACTGCTTATTTTGTTGAATTCAGGAAAGGAAAAAAATACAGAAACAAACAAAGTTGTGAGAATGTAACCTAACACAAAGTACAACATTGATGCATTCTATTCTAATTATTTCACCAGCTATTGACCTGTATGAATGTATTAAACTATCTATAATTTTTTCCCTTCTTTGTCTTTTACAAAGCATTATTGATCTTGAACACTGCATGTCTTGACTGGGAGGAATAAAATGTGTTTATACATAATTTTAAATTGTTCTATTTTGGCAGAACCTGTCCTCCTCAAATAATAATTTAGGGAAATATCTGTTCAATGGGAGACTTTTTTGCAGTTGTTCTATCATCTAAGTAAGTTCATGTGCCTGAAATACAGACATTCAAGGTCACCTAAGTACCTTGAGAATTTATAGGTCTTATTCCTTCAAATATCCCCTGATTCTTGATAGGTCATCAAATATTAAGAATAGTTTAATCGTCAAAATAAGAATAGTTTACAGTTTAGAATATTTGCTCCATGTATGTTTCTTGTTTGGTTTTGGTTTTGAGTTTTTGGCCACACCTGGTAGTTCTTAGATCTTACTCCTGACTCTTTTTTAAGCATCCCTCCTAGTAGGCTCAGGAACCATTTTTGGTACCAGGGATTAAACTGATCTCATGCAAGGTGAGTACTATGGCTCTGGCCCTGAGTTATTATCTCACTTTTATATCATTAAGAATATTATGGTGTTGCTAATGTCTCTACCATTGCCTCAATAGTAGAAACAAATTTATGGTTTTATCAAAATTTGTTATGTGGGAGAGCCAAAACTAAAGCTAATACATAGTCAAACAGAGATCCTGGGCCATTCTCTTCTCAACTGTTTTACTTTGTTTTATAACCTACCTGGTAACCAACTTCATTAACTTCATGTGATTTTCATTGATAAAACTCTCCCCTTGTCAAAGTCAGGCAAACACCAAGGAGTAAATATTGGTGCTTGTGCTCTATTTTATTTATTCTTCAATTTTAAATCAAAGTGACAATTAAAAATGTAGAAAACAACTTAATCTAAAGTAAAAATGTTCTGTTATTTGGCTCAAATTCATGAGAGTTGTCCAGGTCTTAGAAAATAGAGCCAGCCATGAAATGCCTTCTTTTAGCAATTGTCCAGAAATATTCCATTTCCCCAGCCATAAATTATGCTTATTTATTAATTCAACAAATAAGTATTTTCAGCCTTTCCCCCATAATATGATACCCAGAAGAGCCCTTTGACACGTTTTTCACCTACTATCCAATGAAAATTTCATGCTGAGATATGATTTGTAGCTTCTTATGTGCTAAGGCTCTTTGAAAGACTGTAAACCATTTCTAAGTTGTTTGTCCTTCACCCAATAATCATTTAAACCCTTTATTGGCATTAACACCCTAGTTCACAATGCATGATTTAGTAAGTACTACATTTGAAGGAAATAGATATAAGCCTTGCCCCCCAAGGTTATAGTTCAATTTGAAGTAGACTTTTATCATGAAAAATCCTATGAGAAGGAGAAAGCAGAAGCCCTGGACAAATTACTTTGTAAACCACCAAAGGTGCTCTTAAAACCCTCCTCAGCCCAAAAGTTTAGCAACGTTAGATCAGGTTTCTGTTCTGAGCCATCATCAGTGGAGCTCTATATACAAAAATATTGGCGAAGACTTCTGGTTATGTGGAAATTTGGTTGGAAGGCATTCACTACACATTTATGACATGAAAAACACTTTTTTTTTGCAAAAAAAAAACACTGCCTATAATAAAATACAAGACAAAATGGAACAAGTTCTTCCAAAAAATAAAAAGTGGATTTTTAAATATCACTTCTATTGAAAAACCATTCAGCAGAATTTAAATAGTCGACCCCATTCAAGATAATGTTTCACTTTTTTTGACCAAGGAAAGAATTTGAAACTGCAAATCCAACTGCTACTTCATTACTTCAATGGAAATCCCCTTGAAATCTATGATCCACTCAATCATAGGTTCATAGGTTGAGTCACAAAAAGGTATCAAGTGTTAAGAAAAGGACTGAATGTGAAAGTCATTCCATTTCATTTTAGCACCTTAGAACATGTTATTTTAATGTTGCTGTGTGGGTAGAGGAGAAAACTAAGCAGGCGCCTCACTTATTCATTTAGCAAATATTTATTAAGTGCTGCTATGTGCCAGGCATCATGCTATATTTTTATTTAAAAAAAAAGTACATTAGAGAAATAAGCAGTACTCTAATTTCTGTACCACACCTGGATTTGTACTTTATATGTAGGGAGTTTGAAACACATTATTAGAAAAATTATTACACATAGAACAGGACACCTGGATTCTAACGCCATCTGTCAGATGTTTAATGTTTCTAGGACATGATTTTCCCATCTGCTAAAATTGGAGGTTTGAAAAAAAAAGTAAATCTCAACTATGATTCTTGCATGGGGAGTTTCAAGAACCAATTGATACTTGGGCATTCTCTACAGATAAATATCTCAAAATGTCTACGGATAGGGCAGAAATTTTCTTAAAAATCTTTCCCCATGCCAGCCCTTCATCAGTTCTTTCAAATTAATATACTTTGCTAAAGATTAGAGACAGAGCCCTAGAGTAGAATGAACCTCAAACAAAATGGCAGCCTTGACTTCCTGACCTGGATGATACTCAATGAAAAGGAGAAGGTATAGTTTGCCCCCAGTTCCTCTTTTAGCATTTTCATGTTTTTCTTCCTCCTTTCCCCATTACCATCTGTTTCCTGTATCCCTTTCTCTCCTGACACACTTGCTTTGACCTAGTGCCTGCTGTACATTTATTCAGTTTTGGTATAAAAGACACAAAATCAGACACTTGCTACTAAAGAGCTCACTTTAATAGCTTCTGATCTCTATGGTTGAGGTCCTGGCTTCAAAACTTGACACAAAAACAAAACAAAACGAAAAAACAGAGTTTTGGTCAATGGGTGGAGGGAAGTAAGGGGGTTCTTTCTCAAGAATGATTACTTATAACAGTAAATTAAAACTATATAAATTAAAAGTAAAATTTCCCTGAGAAAAAATTACAGGTTCTGATACCTAGGATGGGGCTAGGTATGAACAGCTATAATATGGAGGGGTCACATCCCTTACCCCTAAAATAAATTAACACAATTCATCTTGCATTAAACTAGAACATTTAGAAATTAGGAAAAGATTGAGAGATCTTTTGATGGAAAAATTTCACCCAAATATTCAGGTTCTCTAGTTCAGAACATTTTTACTCAACATATTCCAATTTATGTTTATTTCTCTTAATACATGGAAATAAACTCAAGTAAAATATCCCTTAAACAAATTCCATAAACTGAAAAACTCAGGTGACTTGACAGTCTTAGCTAAGAGAATTCATCACACCTTCACTAACATATTTTTTAATTTGAAATTGTTATATAGTCATAGAAAGTTCTAAAAGTCTACAACAACAGTTCACGTATTCTTCATCAATTTTCTCCATTTCATTAACCTAATTTACAGGTTTTCAGAGTAACTTTCATAAAAAATGAATATAGAAGCAATAAAACCTAAGATGACTGATCATACAGGTTTACTCAAAGCTGAGATAGTTCCCAGAACAAAGTACTTTGAGTTTTATAACACAGATTCAGAAAATGCTGAAGGGTAACCATTTAATACAAACATCACTTAACTCTATTGAGCAAATGATATTGAGGAGGCTATTTCCCCACTGCTCTTTTATTACCTTTTCTAGAACTGACTTCCAACGTTCTCCCTAAGATTTTTGATTGACTTATTTCTGTTGTCTACAGGCAGTCACGTTCCAGACAACTGGTGCTTCCCCCACATCCACTCTCTTAGTCCCTCTCTGTTTTAGAAGCAACCCACCTTGAGACCTCTTGGGCTGTTACAATTTATATATTTTTTAACTTTCACTACTGGTGTCAATAAGAAATTGGGAACCAAATGTTTCCTTTTAGTGCTCTGAAAAGAGCCCTCAACTGAGGGATTGGCATCAAGAGCTCTTGTGTTTTCTCTTGCCACCAGATGGCTGAGTGACTGTGTGCAAACTATCTCTGACTGGTCTCCACAGACGAGGAAATAGTCTTAAAAAGATTTTATTACCTACTGATATTCTAATCCTTAAGATCCTTTATTCTTTTTTCTTTGGGGGGGGGCACACCGGTGATGCTCAGGTGTTACTCCTGGCTATGCTCTCAGAAATTGCTCCTGGCTTAGGTGACTATATGGGACGCCCTGGGATCGAACCCAGGTCCGTCCTGGGTCAGCCGCGTGGAAGGCAAACACCCTACCGCAGTGCTATCATTCTGGCTCCAACATCTTTTATTCTTTGTTTGCAGAAGGTGGTGGGTGTTCCCTGTATATCATAGCATGTTAATCAGCCTCAAAGGCTTCTATCCTCTAGCAGTCAAGGGCATCTTTATACCCTGACAACCAGTCATAGCTCCAGATCTTAACAAATATACCCCAGTTGGGGTGTTGTGGAGAAGCCATACTTGATTGAGATCTGGTCTAAAATATTTCCTTTTTTAAAAAAATATTTCCTTTTATATCCAAAGCGATAGTACAGATATAAGGTACTTATCTTCTAAGAGATTGACTTCTGTTTGATCTCCAACATTGCATATGTTACCTCAAGCATTACTCAGAAGTGATGTCTGAGCACAGACTTGTTCAGAGTAAGCTTGAGTGTAGTTCAGTGTAGTTCCAAATTATATAGATATAGATAAATATACTCTTCTTTTTTATTTCTTTTTTCAGCCACATTCAGCAATGCTAAAGGATTACTCCTGGCTTCGTACTAGGGAATCAATCATTCCTGGTGGACCCAGGGGACCATATGTGATTCTGGATATTGAGTTGAACATAGGTGGGATCTATGCAATATAAGTGCCAACCTACTGTACTATATTACCCCAATGCTTCTTTTTTACATATAAAAATATTTAAGTCATGTGCAGTTCTGATGATCAGCTATCAAGCAAATAATTAATGGCCAGTAATTTATCATATCCCATGAATATATATTTTAAAGAATCTATTTGAAAAAAGTCTAGAAGAATCTGAGCTTCAATATCATAAAGCAGGTCAATGTTGTGATAATAGATTTAAATTTTCTTTCTTCTTTTCACCTTGTTTTCCTATTACTTCTGTCCACTTTTATATCCTCTTTCTCATCAATTTTTATTGTTGATACTTACACGATCATATCTTACCCAAATTACTTTTCTCTTGGTCTTGGTGCTTTTTAATCAAAATGAAACCAATCATTAGGATTTCAAGCCAGCTCTTGAGAGCAGAGGTTTAAACAGGAGAAATTTCAGGAAAAAAAAAACAGGTTTCACAAAATTATGTCATTTTGAGCTATTATACCCTTTCATATAACTGTATTTATTTTGGAAAACATGATGTATTTACCTAAATCAGACTGCTTGGCCAACAAAATGAGTTTCAAGATAATTTCCCACCATAAGTAACCCTCCAAATCAGGTCATACTAAGCTAGTAGTAAAAAAAAAATATCAGGAGCATCATGGAGCAAAATCTATCAGCCTCTGGGCTGGAGAGATATAGTACAATGAGTAAAGCACTTGTTTCACACATCGCTTACCTGGACTCTATCCCCAGCACCCTATATTGTCCCCTGAGCCTTCAAGGAGTAATTCCTGAGCAAAGAGCCAGAAATAAGCCCTGAGAAGTTCTGAGTGTGGCCCAAAGCCCAGAACCACCCCACCCCCGCAAAAAAAAAAAGCCCTCAGCTAAACCAACACACACAAAAGGTTGATGAAAAATCAATCTATTTAACTCTGACATGGATCACCTCTGAGGAATGCTCCTACAGAAAGGATTTCTCAGAATAAATAAATAAATAAATAAATAAAAGCTCCGAAATTCATCAATTATGCATTCCTTACAAATATATTTGTAAGGAAATACTTGTAATATATATTTACAAGTATAGTAAATACTGAATTTTATAAAGTTGTTAAATGCTATTTTTGAAAAACTATGATGTTGAGAGCTATGACATCTTAACTTGTTTAGGTATTTTCCCTAGTAATAGGGAAAGAGAAAAGGTCATGCATCAGATCTCACATTATATACCCTGAAATAGAATGTGGGTATAAAGGCAGATGATGTGGGTAGAATCAAGGTTTGCAAAGAAATTAATTAATGTTAATAATTAATGTTTATCATAAAATATTTTATACTATACAATTTATTTTTTGATTTTTATAACTTTTTAAGTCTGAAGTCTATGCCACTACAGCCTTTGTAAGGAATAGTTTGCTTGAGGAATTTTCTTCCAAACTGACTTTGAGTCTGTGTTTGCTTTGACTATTCACTGTGTTTCTTGCAGGCAGCAAAATGTTGGATTCATTTTTATGATATATTTTTCCATAATGTGTCTCTTAATTGGTGTCTCTTAATTGTGTTTCTTAATCTTCGTTGATACTGAGAAAGATTATTGTCATGGAATTTTGTATCATCTTTTTGTTTGATGTATTTGTGGGGCTTTTCTAGCCTTAAAGTAGCCCATTAAGTATTTTTTTTATTTTTAAATTTACTTCACTTAAAGAGAATTTGTCATATAGTTGACATAGTTGACCAAAATTTGTTTTTTAGATAAATGGGAACAAATAAATTAAGGGAAAAAAGAGAAAGAAAGAAAGGAAGGAAGGAAGGAAGGAAGGAAGGAAGAAAGGAAGGAAGGAAGGAAGGAAGGAAGGAAGGAAGGAAGGAAGGAAGGAAGGAAGGAAGGAAGGAAGGAAGGAAGGAAGGAAGGAAGGAAGGAAGGAAGGAAGGAAGAAGGAAAAAAGAGGGCCGGGCGGTGGCGCTGGAGGTAAGGTGCCTGCCTTGCCTGCGCTAGCCTAGGATGGACCGCGGTTCGATCCCCCGGCGTCCCATATGGTCCCCCAAGAAGCCAGGAGCAACTTCTGAGCGCATAGCCAGGAGTAACCCCTGAGCGTCACAGGGTGTGGCCCAAAAACCAAAAAAAAAAAAAAAAGAAGGAAAAAAGAATTATAGCAACAAGCAAATTTGTGAAAATTAGTCCAATGAGGTTATGAAGTCATTGTCAGAAACTTTAGTAAGTCCTTACTGCTAGTTGACTCTCTCTTATTTAATTTGTTTCTGAATGATATGTAGCTTCAAATAAACATTATCACTTAAATTGATGTGTTCTTACCAGGTTGATAGCATTAAACACAAATGGAGTTGCACAGGAATTACAAGCACCATTGCTGATATTGCAGATTTTACGGCATGTGTTTTCAGCTATCACGTCTTCTGGAAATATGAGAAAGCAGAGAGAGGGTTTCTACACTCACTCCAAAAAAAGTTCTGGTGATATCAGCCCAAATATTGGCACGCCTGGAGTTTTGTTTAGATCGGTGTCTCTGTAGAGAATTGTAGAGGAGTGGTGAAGCAGGGCTATTGGCAAAATGGCGACAGTTGGTGATGAATGCAGCAGGCATGAATTTGGCAGGACATACATTTGGCCCACCCTCTCCTCCTAAGATCTCCAGAGTTCAGTTGTGTGGCTGGTTTACCCATAATTTTTCACAGCTTGGTTTACATGTCTTTTGAGAACAGAGAGAGCCTATAGAACTGGCTGTGTGCAAACATGGCGGCATGCATTTTCCAGATCTCTTTTTTTTGGTTGTTGTTGTTGTTTTGTTTTGTTTTTTGGGTCACACCCGGTGGTGCTGAGAAATCGCTTTCAGCAGGCTCAGGGGACCATACAGGATGCCCGAATTTGAACCACCGTTCGTTCTGGATAGGCTACGAGAAAGCAAATACCCTACTGCTATGCAAGCTCTCTGACCCCTCCAGTTCTTTTTTGAAAGTTGCTTTTCAGTTCGTAAATTTCCTGAGCTGTTGTTTAGCTGTGAATGTTTGCATCCATTCTTCAAACCTGAATGAAAGTCTGGGTGAGTGAAGTTTTCTTGATGAGGCATTCATTTTGCTGATTTTATTTCACTATATCCCACCACTTCCTTAGGCCTGATATGTTGTTTATGATAAATCTGTTGTAAATATTAAGGATGCTCTATTTTACGTAATTTCATTTCTGATCTTTCTGCTTTCAGTATACTATCTCCATTTATAGTTTTCATCATGAAGACCAGCACATGCGTTGGGGAAATTTATTTAGGTCTTTTAGCTGGTAACTTCAGATTTCCAAGATGTGGATGCTTGCTCTTTTAAGCTCTGGGAACTTCTAAGCAATGACGCCTTTGAATATTGCTTCTTTTATTGGGGGGGAGTTTGGCTTTTTTTTTTTTTTTTTTGAGTCACACTCGGCAGCGCTCAAGGGTTACTCCTGACTCTACGCTTAGAAATCGCTCCTGGCAAGCTAGGGGGACCATATGGGACGTCGAGATTCGAACCACTGTCCTCCTGTATGCAAGGCAAGTGCCTTACCTTCATGCCATCTCTCTGGCGAATATTGCTTCTTTATAAGTTTTTTCACCTGGGTCTCCAGTGGGACCCCAATAATTTTTATGTTGTTTCTGTTGAATTTATCCCAAAGTTCTATTGTTGCCTGTTAATTTATTTTGAAGATATTTTTCTATCTTTTATTTGTTTATTTTAAAACATTTTTCCTCTTTTATTGTATTCATGAAGTATTCTGCAGCTAATCTTTGAGCTCACTGATTCTATTGGTCGGCATCTATTCCTCAACATTTGTTTCTCTGATGGTAGGGTCATCCAGTGAGTTTTTTAATTGCCTACCCAGTTTTTCAATTCTGTCACTTCTTTTTGAAGTTTTCTCATTTTTACTCCCATATCCTCTTGAATCCTATTAACTATCCATGGTTTCTTTGAGTTCCTTGAACATTCAAAGACCTTATCATAGAGGCTATATAGTTGGCTGCTACCAACTGGATCTTCATAATGCTCATCTTCATGCATTAAGCATGATGGCTTTTTGCTTTATTTTCCCATTGTGACCTTTCCAGTGTTGTGCTGTTTTTATGTGTTGTGGTGGAGCTCATTGACTGGAAAAACACAAAACCTTCATGCAAAGTGAACCTTTCTTCTCAGCATGCAATGACCTGGGGTGAAAATGACTCTTTGGAATTACAAAGAGGATACTATGCCAATCTGTCTTCCTCAGCTTCTTGGTACTATATCATTTTGGATTTTTATGAATGTGACCTATTCAAAAGCTTAATAATAGCAGCAAATTCTCCAAAAGTATTCCTATATGCCAACATCAAATTAATTTAATGAAAGGCTCATTATAAAATTTTTTTTCTGGTTTTTGGGCCACACCCGGCAGTGCTCAGGGGTTACCCCTGGCTGTCTGCTCAGAAATAGCTCCTGGCAGGTACGGGGGACCATATGGGACACTGGGATTTGAACCAACCACCTTTTGGTCCTGGATCGGCAAACGCCGCTGTGCTATCTCTCCGGGCCCTCATTATAAAATTTTTAATTATTAAGGGAAGGAGTGTTTTTCTTTTTATGCATATATATATTTAATAAGCACAACAAACTTGGATTGGATCTGCCCACTGGTAGAATGACCATTAAATTCATTCCAAAGGATTATAACTATTAGATCTAATTTGGTTCAGTAGCATAAACAAATCATTCCTCAAACAATCTTCTTCCATGCAAATTTTGACAAAATTCTCTAAGTCTAAAAACCTCATACATTTTGCTCATTTTCCTATTTGCCTTGACATTTGTCTTACTGATATACTATCCAATGTGCTTGGAATAGTACTAAATGTCTGCCAGAAACCACCAGTATCAATCCAGTCACAGCAGGACACCCACATATCAGTAACTCATTGCCTGGAACTCACCGATTCCAAGTTTTACCAGAAGGTAAAAATCTATAACTTGAGCTTCTTCTTCCCTCCAAGGAGAACTTGGTCAACTATGTCTTGCTTTGTTTGTTTGTTTGTTTGTTTGAAGTCTTGTTTATTTCCATTAACTAAGATCTCCAACAAAAAAGATTATAGGAGCACAGATATAACAAGTGTTTTTATATATTTGTTACAAATATAACAAAAATGTTAATAGTAGTTGAATGACTTGCACTTTCAGTTTATTTCAGCTTCTTATCATATCTAGAACCAATCACACTACGATTGACTTCATGTGTAAATCAGAGGCAAAGTTAAATAATCCTAAAGTTGCTTCATGTTATAATTCTATGGTCACTTGTGGGAAAAAAATGTATGTCTTTTTTTATTTTCTATGTCATATTTTTATGCTCTCCCTTCTTCCCTTTTTTGCCTTCCAGTCTACCTTTTTCCTTTCTGTTCCCCTACTCTATTCCCCCCTCCCGCCTCTCTCTTTTCCGTAGAGCTTGCTAAAAGACTGGCAAAGTCTTCCCAGCAGCCAAATAGAAGTCATTACCAGAAGCACCGCAGCTAAACAGAGGGAAATGTTTAGGTAAGCATTATAATGGGCATGGAAATAAAGAGACCACAATTCAAAGCATAAGTCATCATAGATGAACATGCACATGTTTGGGGCTAGGTTTATGAGAAATGAACGGGATGAGGCTGTGCTGGCGAATCCCTGGGCTTGTGTTTTCTTAATGCCAGGAGTGATTTATTTTCTGGTAAACAGTTTTGCTCAAGTAGGACATCCAATTACTACAAACCTTGTTTGGTATAAAAACTAACTACATAGAAAAATATTGCCTTAGCAAGGTTTAACTGGTTGTTAATCCAAACATGTGGCAGAGCCTAAATTCCAGGGCTCAAAATATCCTCCTGATTCTCAGCAGCATCCTAAGGTCCAGAGGAGATCATAATCACCAGTCTCAATGAGGCGTGACTCAGAGGTAGTGTATGGAAAGAGGACATTTCCAGAAAAACCATAGTATGGAAACCAAGTCCACTGGGGGAGGCGAGGTCTCCCTTAGGTAGACGTTTTGCTCAACTCCTTTGAAGTATGAGTTTGGGCTGCTTTAGGAAGATGAAGAAGAAAAGAAAAAATTAAAATCCTTTCCACACAAATTTCTTCACATACATCTCTGTTCCCTAGGATGTTTCATCACCTAAGGAAATGTATTTAAAACAGACATAGTAAGAGTATCCTTTCTAAGTACAGCAAAGCTGGAGGCTTTTATTTTCTATTTTTTTAAAGTGTAACACACATTTATTATTCATTTTTTTACTTATTTTCCTTCATAGTGTATTACAGAGGAAATAGAAACTTCTGGCTTTATTTTCTATTTTTTTAACAAAAAGAAATTTTAATTGCCGCTTTTAAATTCTCCACATTTGACTCTGCATCTGTCAGACCAAATAGTCACAAATACTCATGCTTTAAATATTTTTGTTTTATAAGTAAAAAAAATAAATATAAAGCTTGAAAGACAGCAATAATGAGGGAGGGAGAAGTGATAGAGAGAAACAGAGAGGAGAGAGAGAGAGAGAGAGAGAGAGAGAGAGAGAGAGAGAGAGAGAGAGAGAGAGAGAGAGAGAGAGAGAGAGAGAGAGAGAACGTTCAGATTCTGTGTCCAAAAACTGTTTGTCAAAGAGAAGAAAGCGATAAGTTTAATATCCCAATCTTCTCTCCCCTATATGACTTTTCCATTGGGTTTCCCGCCGCGTTAATCGTTTTCAGTTGTCCTTCTGAGGTGTCCGGTGACCATTCTGAGCACATTCAGCCTGCATGTCCTGGAGGATTTGTTTAAAATACTTTTCCTATTTCAAGGTGGCAGTTGGCAGTCAGAAAGATCCTAAACGACTTTGGAGCCATCTGAGTCCAAAGGAACATGAAGTGTCAGCTTACTCGGCACACAGACAAGCTCCTTTGCCACAGACAGCAGCAGGCTCCTGGCTCTGAGCATTGGCTTCCCTGCCATGGGCAATGCTTACAGCCCACGGTGGGGTGCACCCCGAGACTGGGCCTCCAGATGCCTGGGGCTTAGCTAGCCCTCCCTCTCTATGCTCGCTCACTAGCAGGCAGATAACGAAACCGTTTCACCATGTCCATTCATCCCTATCACTTTAATTTAAGAATTTCAGAACTGGGGATTTCATAATCTTCCTTGGTTGTTCATTCCAATGCCTCACAACCCTTCATCAGTACTGGCTTCTTCATCTCAAACTCTAATCTTCCCTGATACAAGTCCAATCTCTCAGAGTTCTTTCCCCCCTCCCCTGTCTTCTGTAGAAATGAAAAACATCTGGGCATTATCTTCTGCATAATAACCCGCCATCAACTGGGATAACATTTAAAGCAGTCAGGTCTTTGTCCTCTCCAGGTTCAAGGACAAGAGCCTTCCACTTTCCTTCCTATTTGCTGCTTTTCAATTCATTATTTTCATGGTTTTGTATCACTCATATAGTCAAGGGCCAAGCTATCAATTTCATAAGAATTTGACTAAATATATAGAGTTATACATATGAGGGATTCCTTCATAGTTGCAACCAGTTAACTTTTGGAAACGTTTTAAATGTGAAATTATGCAAAAGAATTTATAGAACACGTTATTTTAAAGGCAAAGTAAAATGGAAGTCACCTATTCAACACAAATTATATTTTTCTGTTAACACTGACTGTGACGTCAATTTTGCTTTATTTGAGGGGAGGCAGAGGATCATTTTGCCCTTGACTGAATTCACATTACAGTTACATTTGAATTAGGTGGATAATATTTTAAATTAATAATGCTATTATAATTCACACACGTGTTCATGATAGTCTCTTTTCAATCTGACAATATGGAGCTGAAGCATCAGAAATTTTCTAAGATAATCCTTTCAAAACAGGCTGAACCCAAATCAAAATAACTTTGAATGGGAGAGTTTTCCTTGATTACTATTATGAACAAATCAAGATTATCAAAATATTCAATCAAATAATCAAAATCAAATAAATCAATATTCTGAAAATATTCATGTCTTAGTTAAATTATGTGGTTTTCATCAGAAAACGTCAGGAGACAGCCCATTTAATCATATTTCTATCAAATGTTACTTGGTACTATCTTTTCCATCATCCAAACTGCTAAGAATTGTCTCGACTTAGAATTTGAGGTAGATATTCTAGCCATATAAATTTATTAACATAAATTTTCTACTTGTTATCAGTCAAGAAGATGCTGCTGTACAAACACATCTGAGACTGAGCAGTTTTAACAAACCATAATTATTATTACAAGAGACATGTAACTAGATTTCATTTATTCTTCGATTCATAGCTTTTCAGTTTTATTATTTGTTTTGGGATTTGGGAAGGGTTCAGGGTCTGGCAGTATGCTAGGCAAGAGCTTTAATCCCTTTATTATCATCTCTACAGCCATTTAGGTCTTTGTTATCATCAACCTGAATCTCTTTTGGAGTTTCTAAAGGACAGAAGCCACATAGACCTGAAAAAATTGTGTGGTGTTGGCTCTCAAGAGATCGTCACGATCACTTCTATCCACGACACTGTCAACAGACACAGAAATCTCGACCACCCAAACTCTACTTCCTCCAGAGATTTCTGGTAGCCAACACTTCATGTCTATAAGATGCATCAGAAGTAAAAGCTATACACTAACCACTCTTGTGTTTCTTTTTCTTCAAGCAAGTAGTATGCCCCATTTATTGTTATAGTTTGGTTTCTTTACTAACTTCTCTTGCTAGCTTATTTACTATAGTGACTGGGATTACCAATATTACTTCGTGTACATTGGTCTTCTCTCAAAAACTGATCAAGGTCTGCTATTAGAAACATAGTTATTTTTATTACAAAATTTCAGAAATGGACAAACCCTTTTGAACAGGGCCTCAGCTGGCTTCTTCTCCCATTTATTCCCAAAATGCTGTGCAGAGGTTTGCTTCCTATACCAAATTCCCCTTGACATAGTAACAATCCTTGCCCTAAGTTTCAGGTAAAATATTTCTAAACCACCACCATACTTCCTGAGAATTTGTAAGGACCACTTGCTTCTAATTTTTCCAAATTAATGCTCACATTTTATTTTAGTTCCCTTTTGCTGAAATTGAGAAACATGGAAGAATGCTTAATTTTTGGGGGGAGCATCTTAGCTATGGACATATCTCAGAACCAAAGTCAAATTATTTCCCATTCCTTCAGCTGTTCCAGGATACAGAACAAGGCTGGACCCACTAGCCAGTCTCTGCTGGGTCCAAAATTCGGGATGGACTGGGCTAACCTGACTTGGAAAGAGAAACCTGCCCCATTAGGTCACCCACCTGATTCCATCCTATAGCTTCAGCCTGGCCTTTTAAAAAGAAAAGGGAGAAAAGAGAAAAAAATAACATAGCAAATCTGATCTCAGCACTACCCATGGAACCATTAATGTGGTTTCAAGCAAACTGCTCATAAAATTCATGGCAGCAGCTAATTGCTACCATGTTCTTCCTCATATATTCTCATATTAAATTTAAAAGAAAGAAAGAAAAGCTCTTTCAAAGTCATATTAATCCATGCACAGCCATGGAATGCGTGATCTAAAGTGAGCCTTTCACATCACCACAGTTATGTGGGCTGGCTGTCAAACAGTGGATTTCATGTCACTCACAATACAATGAACAATTCCTGTGCCAGCTTCTGGCTCTGCCTGGGCCCAGCTCCTCTGAATCCAGACAGTACTCCCCAGCACAGGGTGCCATGTGAACACACGTGCAAATGTCAGCACATGTGAATGAGTATACATATCGGGCTCCTAGTAGTCTTGAGGGAATTTAAACTCAATCTTGGCATATGTCTTGCCGCCTCCACCCCTCATACACACTTTCTTGAAAGTTCTTAGCATAAGAGTGGTGGCTAGGGGCCAAACTCTGGCTGCTGCTTTCCTCTCATGAAGATGTTTCATCCATATGCCATGCAATGTGCTAAGAACAACTTTGCCTGAAAGCAGCTCTTGCAAGCATTTCAGGAACCACAAACTCAACAGCCTATCATGCTTTCTGAAACTTTCACTACTAAAAGGATCCTATTGGAATGAATTACTCCAAGCACTCATCAGATTGGGTGTTCCCAGGCTGGTCAGTATTAGTAAGGATCTATCATTGTCTGCTGTCGGTGATTGAAGGACAGCTTTCATTTGAATAGGCCATGGCACACATTCTGATTGGCTGTGGCAGCCAATTAGTTCTGGCATTCTTGCCAATTGTTCAAACCAGTGTCATATTGATGATTCCATATTGTCAAATAGTCAATGCACAGGATCTAGCTTAAAACCAATATGTGTCAACAATGTATTATAATAACTGGATGACAATTAGGCAAGACCTAGTAATAGAATATGACCTCAACAAGTCTCTCAACTCTCCCAGAGGAGGCCTCTGAAGAATTGTTAGATCATTATACATCTTCCCAATCCTGTCTAGTACTGGTAAAGTAAGCGAATGCAGAATGATTTCAGTTTTCCTCATAAGAAAAAACAGTCTGAAGATCTAAGAGTCATTGTTTTCCTCTTTCTTACTGTCCCCTTGACCCATTTCCATCTCAGACCTATTCTGATCTAGCCTAATACAGCCCTAACTAAGCCAGTCAATATAATAGATATTCCACCTCCATCAATGTACAGGTTTGAAATTGAAATTGAAATGTCATTTCATCGTAAGTTGATGGGTCATAGAATTGAGGTAAGCATTATATGCGTCTATCAAATCTTGAAATGTAATCTCATCATTTCTTAGTTTCCCCATATTTCATTATTCCCACTGAATGATGCTCTGTTCTGAACCACATCTCCCTGACGAGTCCTTACGCTATCATAATATTAGTGATAGCCTCTTACCTAGAAATAGCTCAAGGTTTCTCCCCTTATCTATTGGAAACTCCAACTCCCTCATCCTTCTGCCACTTTTAAAAGAAACAGTTCTGAAATTATATTATGGATCACAAGAAATTCCCTCTCTTAATACAAAGCAGTCTTTTTATGGTTGAAGCTCCTTCACAAAATTACATTATAGAACCAGCCACATCAGGATGTGTGGAAGCAAGAAAAGTAGAAAGGAGATAAAAAGTAGGAGATAAATTTAGAAATATTTGAGTGCTATTGTCTTTTTAAGTTTTACTTTAAGTTCTAATTAATGTGATCTTGAGCCCTATATAAAAAAAAACACAATATGGTTCTTTTTTTACTTGAAAAAGTCCTATGTCATACAGATTCTACCTTTGACTAAGAGAATGATACATATATTCCAGGCAACTAAGAGAATGACCTAGCTTAATAGAATTTTTTAATTATATTTTTAAAACATCAAGCCAGGGGTTGAAGCAATAGCACAGTGGTAGTGCATTTGCCTTGCACACGGCTCACCCAGAAAGGACCTTGGTTTGATTCACAGCATCCCATATAGTCCCCCAAGCCAGGAGCAATTTCTGAACTCATAGCCAAGAGAAAACCCTGAGTGTCACCGAGTGTGGCCAAAAGAAACCCCAAAATAAATAAAGAACATAAAAATAAATAAAAAAGTCAAAGATATGTCATTTGATGCAGGAAGTCACAGTCAAACATTAAACTGATTCCTTATCCAGAATACATAAATGAAAAGTTCCAAATATTCAACAGAAGTTAAAATAAAATATGTCTGACAAAATCAAGTATAAAAATGAGACAATGTAGTTCAAATAAACCAGTATTTAGCATACTCTTAAATACTCATAAAAAGAATATTTAAGAGGGGCTGTAAAGCAATAGCATAACAGGTATGGCATTTGCCTTGCATGTTGCCTACCCAGGTTTGATCTCCAGCAATTCATATGGTTCCCCAAGCCTGCCAGGGGTGATTTCTGAATGCAGAGTCAAGAGGAATGCCTGAATGGAGTCAGGTTTGGTCCCAGAACTAAACAAAGAATATTTAAAAATAGGGACAAATATAAATATCTTTATTTATTTGGAGAAAGAGTATTATTTAAGAAAATGTACTAATAGGAGGATCAGCCATTCTGGTTTGCCTAGAACTAGGGAGTTCCAACATGGAACTTCCAGTTCTAAAATTGGAAGTGTTCTAAATAAATTCAAACAGTAGATGATCTTGGTCTACAATAATTGACAGTTCAAGAGACCAGAAAGAAATGTTGGTGCATGTATGTGTGGTGAACAAACTCCTAGGGCCTGAGTTAGGCACTGTACCTGTGAAACATGATATAATTAAAACAGAGCTCTCCAACTCCTGCTTTGGTTTTGTTCTGTTTGGCAAGAAGGATGATCTACAGGCCAAGAAGAATAAAATCAAAATGAGGAAAAGGACTAGCAACTTCATGATGAATGAAGTTAATAAAAGTTGACCCAGCTGTTCTAAATTGAAATCAAGAGTGCCAGCCTAGAAACCTTCAGCCTGAAAGTCATAGATACTTCTAGACATTTTAAGGAAGAGTTATCAGATTTTGTTGAATGCATTTGTTGTCCTCCTTAGAAGCATATTGAATATGCAAAGTTTCCAGGACCTTCCCCTTCTGTGACTTTTCTTGGAACTGGTTATGAAGTTGGTCATCTTCAGTTTTAACAAAAATGACGAGTGGAACTGTAAAACATGGACCTATAATTTTCTTCAGAAACACTTTCTAAAAGCTTTGGAGAAAATTCAGTTGGTGAGAAAACTAGCAGTCACCACCAACAATTGGTGAAAAAAAAACAAAAAAACAAAGAGGTTAGATGTGAAGTATATATAGATATATACATATATGTACATTTAATTTGAAAATAAGAATTTTTCACAATAATACATATTATTTAAGGATAAAGAAGACAGTATTTCTAAGGTGAATATCACATAATGTGGCCACATGAACTACTTTCCAATTCTTAACAGAAATAGGGTGATGTTTGTCAGAAAAAATAATACAGTGGGTGGTGGAAGTAGTCAAGCATGGTCCTCTGTTGTCTAGACTCTCTAGAAACTTCTGAGCTAAGCTCTATTTCAGCCAGCTATCTGTTTGGAGTCATTGCCTCTATTCAAAAGAATGAGTCTCAAGGGCCAAATCATAGACACCCTGACAAACCAAAGCATAATATAGATCACTGTGGCATATATTTTTGTCATCAGTAGGCTAGACAGTAGTAGGTATGCAAATCAGAGTCCTGGAGACTACACCACTGAAAATGTGTAGATAAGAACTGCCTTGCCACCCAGTCTATATTCTAATAATGTCATTTCTTACTTATCTGGTTTCTAATTTTCTGAGATACAAACAAAGAAGAAATAGAAAAAAGAAATGACCTACCAACTTGCTTTGAAGAAAAATTCCTTCAGATGAAAATTTTTATTTCTTGTTAACCTGTGTTTATGAAATAATAACTAGCATGTGCTTAAGAATTTTCTTCTTAACAAAGTCTGTGTTGTTTCTTCTGATCTCATTTCATCATCTCACTAGACCCATGAAGTAGATAAGAAAAAATGGTATCAAAAAGGGGGGGGGCCAGAGAAATGGCATGGAGGTAAGGCATTTGCTTTGCATGCAGAAGGATAGTGGTTAGAATCCCAGCATCCCATATGGTTCCCTGAGCCAGCCAGGAGTGATTTCTGAGGATAGAGCCAGGAGTAACCCCTGAGACCTGCTGAGTGTGACCCCTGCCCAAAAAAAAAAGAAAAAAATGATATCATGGCACCTGAGCCCTACACATTAAACAAGTAAGCAGAATCAGGATTTGAACTCAGCCCTGGGATGTAAAATCTAAATCTCTGAACTGGACAATCATCTCCTTAAACACTCAGTGGAAAATGGAGCAATGAGATAATTACTTAATCAGCTCATTCATTGATGAAACGACTCTGACAGTGTGGCTTCTTTCCTGATCACCATTAGCTGATGTTTTTGCTTTTATCAAAATTAACTTTATTATATTCCTGAGTGGCAGGTACCAACATATCTCTGTATGGAACTGCAACGCTGGACTGGAGGGAAGTCCCTTCTTGGAAGTCTTGCAAGACCCATCAAGGAACTTGCTTGAAATTGATCCTGTCATTAATGAGCTAGATCAATTTGGCTCAGGAAAAAAATACCCTCAAATAACTACCTCAGTGAACACACAGTACTCCCCACGAAAACAGTAGTCCAATTCCCAGAGGTCAGGAGCCATGTGATTAAACATGTGTATTATCCTCAGTGTTCAGCGCTGGCAGAACACATCCAGGAATTCTATAGAATGGGCAATTGCAGAGAAGTTTCAGCTAAGCTTTTTATTTCACAACAATCTGTACAAAATGCAACAGATGCTGATAGGAAATTGAAATGATTAACTCAAAGTAAGTGAACCCAGGACTGATCTTGGTTCAATCCCAGGCATCCCATATGGTTCCCCCCAGCCAGGAGATTGATTTCTGAGCGCAGAGACAGAAGTAACCTCGGAGAATCACCGGGTGTGGCCCAAGAAGAAAGAGAGAGAGAGAGAGAGAGAGAGAGAGAGAGAGAGAGAGAGAGAGAGAGAGAGAGAGAGAGAGAGAGAGAGAGAGAGAGAGAGAGAGAGAGAGAGAGAGAGAGAGAGAGAGAGAGAGAGAGAGAGAGAGAGAGAGAGAGAGAGAGAGAGAGAGAGAGAGAGAGAGAAAATAAGTCCCGATTTAAAACGGAGACTCCTCCTCACTAGGAGCAAAAGCAGTTTAGATCACTTCCCAATGTAAAATTATCCTCCTAGCTAATGTAAGATTGGCTGTACTCTTCACAGTAAATGCATTACCAGCTGGTAAACCACCTTCTTTGGAGAGCAAGTAAGAAGTAAAAGAGGCCAGCGCTTCAGAAGTCACACATTTAATAAAAATAATCTCCCACTTGCATTTCTGACACCACCAGGCTGTCTTGCCATCCAGTCTCGGGTCACCAGCCAGGGTCTGCAGTCAGAGGAAATTATAAAAATCCATCACGGTTGTTTTCTGAACTGGCTATTACTCTCTGCTTTTTATCTTCCAAACAGTTCCTAAATTTAATGCTTTGTTGTAACGGATTAACCTCTGAGGTCCACAGTAGCATTTATATAGGGCTCAAAGGGAAGGTTGTGGTTCTGAACTCATTTGGGAAGTACAGTTTTCTTGGATCAATGTATCCCTGTTTGCTTCTGGGTAAGTCCAGCGTATCCACAGATGTGCAGACAAGGATAACCACAGAAAGACTCATTTTAGCTGAAGGACTAGATAGACATCCTTCATGCTTACTTCCTAGTGGAAAAGGAGACAGTCATAATGGAGATTACCTCCCTGGGAACAGTGTTTTTAGAGAACTGTCAGAAGCAGGTTTTTTTTTTTACATTTTTATTGTGATCATAATGGCTTACATATCTTTCACAGTAGTATTTTAGGTACATATTAACATTGAATCAGGGGAATACCCATCACCAAATTTGTCCTCCCCCCATCCCAGTTCCCTTTCTGCAACCCATATACCCCACCATCACCCCCCAGGCTGCTAGAGTAGGTGGTCCCCTCTTTGTCCAACTTACTATTAGTGGTCATATATCTGTTTGGCCCTGGTACCCTCCCTTGTTTCCCCCTCTATTTAAGAGGCGGAGCTAGATAAATCGAGTTATGTGGTTTTGTTTGAAGAAAAGAAAAGCAATAGAATGGGGTACAAAATAAGAAAAAATAAAAAAAAAAGAAGTCAAATACTTTGAAAATGGGCAGAGATCTTCTAGAGGCTTTCAACCTCAGTTTGAGAGAGGACATGAAAAAGGTAATTGAAACATCACAACAATACAGAAAGAAATATCTACTTAACTATTCAGTGAGCACTACAGCAATAAAGACAAGCACCACAGAATAGTCTCGGTTCTGAAATCAAATCATGCTGGAGTGCAAAAAGAAACAGAAAGATAAGATAAAATAAAATGAAATGAAATAAAATTGGAGATATCAACTTCAATATCTACACCAAAATAAAGATGTCAAAAATCAATCAATCAATAAATGTGTGGAAAGATGATTATTTTGTGTTTATTTTTCTTTCCCCCCTGCATAGGCATGTTAAGTATTGGAGATATTATAGAGGGAATTCCCTTGCCCTAGGAGTTACAGGGTTTCTCCACCCCTGAAGTATACTGTCATGGGATTAACTGTAAATCCTTGCATGATCATTTACTCTCCCCTTGGTGCTTTTGTGGTGTATGGAAGACTTCAGAAGCAGGTTTTATTTCCTACATCATTTCTTTCTACTAATTCTATACTGTTCCAGTGAACTAATAGGCTCTTCTCTCTCTTGATTCCCATTTATTTGTTTTCCCTTCGAAACAAAATATTTGCTACCTTTCATATTTCCTTTAATATTGTTGTCATAACTTAAGAGTTTCACACTTGGTTGTGCTACTCCCAAGTATCACAAGCTTTAGTAGTTTCAGTGCTTCTATGCATGCTTGCTGAGTTACACACCAGGCTATGGACTTCACACATTCAAATGCACATTTTAGTTGTGGTACTCTCAAACACCTGTTTGTGTGCCCCAGAAGCTCACACACTGAATTGTTTTATTGTGTTTCCCAAATAGAAGAACTACCAGGATCATACTCAGCACCATATGAGTGGCACTGGAGAGCAAATTTGCAGCCTTGGGCTTACAAGACAGGTACCTTTGCTGCTGAGCTAACCTGAAATACCCCAAAAAGCAAAACACTTCAAAGTCTTGACTTTAGAACACTGATGTTTTTCTCCAAGTTCTCTTACCAGAGTAATTAACAATGTTGATAGTGTCAGATTTAAGACACATTGGGAGTTCATCTTTATCACTTTTCTTAGTAGTGTATTTGCTACAACAAGGTGTTTTTTCTCCCTTCTTGAAACAGAGCATCCTTCAAGATTCTGAGAAATCAACTCTTCTGGTTTAATCAATCCTAGAACCTTGACCAATGTTTTCATGCCCTTCACTGATCCCACTTCACTTACTTAACCTTTAAAAATCAGCAAGATCTCCTGATTTCTCTTCTCATTCCCAGCCGCCATGCCCATACATCTTAACTGGACTTAAGATTTTGAGTTTCATCTAGACATTTATTACTCTAAAGTGTACATATTTCGCTTATAGCTTGCTTTTTCTGATCTCATGAGTACTCTAGAATACTTATCTGTCTTAAACCTGAATTCTTGAACTACTAATTTTAGAGTACTAAAATGCATCATTTTAGTTCATTTAGTCCATTTACATTTACCATTAACATTTAATCCATAGGTCAGTCCTATTGATTCCACCTCTAACCTAGTATCTTTGGTAAATTCATTCCCCCTCTACATTTCCATTGGCATAACCAAGATCAATTCACAATTATTCTCACCCCCAAATTAGCACGTAAAGCTCCTAACACCAGCTAAGCATTTTATTAAAGCTACCTTTATCTACTTATCACATAGTGGTCAGAGACTCCCAGCCAAGACCATCTTTCTCTCCCTTTGCTTCATTAACACTTGCTTTTTTCTGTTTCTCAAATATATAAAACTCATGTTTTTTTGTTTTGTTTTGTTTTGGTTTGGTTTTTGGGCCACACCCTGTGACGCTCAGGGGTTACTCCTGGCTATGCGCTCAGAAGTTGCTCCTGGCTTCTTGGGGGACCATATGGGACGCCGGGGGATCGAACCGCGGTCCATCCTAGGCTAGTGCAGGCAAGGCAGGCACCTTACCTCCAGCGCCACCGCCCGGCCCCAAAACTCATGTTTTAACCTTAGGTCTTTGCACTTGCTATTCTTTATGCCTGGAAAGTTTTCTTTCATTCCTTTTAATTCCAGTTATTCTCATGATTCTCATGGTAACTTAAATATCACCTTTATATGAGTGGGGAGAAAAATCAAAGAACAAGAGAATCATATTTGTTTCCCAGTATAACATAATCCCCAAGTACTTCAGAAGCCCTGGTGGCTGCCAAACACCTTTACATGTGGCCATGGTAGTTCTAACTATTCTAGATTTGGAAAACTGCATAAACTAAGACAATGTGCTAAATGACAGGCCAGCAAAGCCTGGTTGAATCATGCTAAGAATAGTCCATTAGCTTCCTGAGGAGGGAACTTGGAAACAATCTCCCTGCTAATAGTCACCTCCCTTATGCTTTTGAATCTAAAGAGACCTTTCTAATGCTTCTAAATATAAAAATAAAAGATTCATCTTTGAATTCCAAATCCTTCATTTCCTAGCAATAAGTACAACAATAGAAGTGAGAGAATACACAAGTGTATGCAATGTGCAATAGTTCTTGGGTTCAAAACTTATGATGGTGGTTCTGACATTCTCTGCCTATAACATAAAAAATAGGGTAATAATCAGATAATACTTTCCTTAAAATAAGCAAGAGGGAAATTATGCAGACAGACCTTTAGGCCTTCAAACCAATATGTGAGGTGCTGACCAAAACTAATACTAGACAGCCATTTCTGGGAGAAGTGAGAAAAAAAGCTTCAATAAAGTTGAACCAGTTCCTATCCAAGAAATAAATTCAGACTTGGCTCACTGGGGATCAACAGGGTGTTAACTTGTGATCTCATCCTTTGAGACCTTAAAAATACATGATTTATGAATGAATAGATGAAAGAACAACCATAGATTATATTCACTAAGCACTTTTGTTTTGGATACTCTACTCATCATATTTTATCCAGTTCTGCCATAACTCTACAGTTTAAAATTCCTATGTCTATCATCACTTCCTAGAAAAGGAAGCTAAGGAAAAAGGAAGCGACACTTCTTATCAAAATTTACACAGTTAGTAAATTGATATTTACCTGAGGGTGTGCATGACCTTTCCTCTAAATTTTGCATACTAGAGGGATCTCACTGAGTTCTGACTCGAGGGGATGAGAGGATTTATTTTATTTATTATATTTTATTTAAATATTTTAACATTCATTTAAAATATTTCATATATATTATTAAATAAAATAATTTTATTTTTTATAAAAAATATTTTAATATTACTTTTGGTGCTGAGCACCCAGTAGTGCTCAGGGGTTACTCCTGGCTTTATGTTTAGGAATATCTCCTGCTATTTTCAGGAATCATTCCTGGTAGATTTGGGGGAACTCTGGTGTGCTGGATATTTAAACTCTATTGACTACATGCAAAGCTGTACTATTGCTCCAGCCTTGAGTTAATGTCTTTCATTTGAAAAATTCTTCCTAAAGAAACTGAAAATGATTCTCAGTCTTTTATAATACTGCTGTTTAGGGACCACAGACAGTAATAGCCAGTACTTACTTCTGACTTCATACTCAAGGATCATTCCTGGCAGTTTTATCCTTGGGATAGAATTGGGTCAGTTTCATGAAAGGCAAGTGTACTATCTCTCTAGTACATACATTTTAATGTATGTATTGTAACTGAAAAAGCAAATTCAGAAATATATATCTGGTCTGAATGAAAGACCTATGAACATAGATGTTGATTGATGCCTTTTGGAGAAATAGGAATGTGCAGCTGTCTCTATTGCACTGTTTATGCTCAGTTTCTCTTCATTCTTTATTCAATCATGTATTTTCTAAATGTTTATACCTACATGTCAGATAATGACCCGACAACTAAGATCATCTGGTAGAAAACCAATGAGACACAGGTTTTGCCTATATGGAGCTACTTCCCAATGCAGTAAATTAGTGTAAGCGAATTAAGACAAAGGCTTTAGGATATTATAAGAAATACTACTTAGATACATCAATGTATAATTGTCAGATGCAGTTTTGACTGAACAGATAGTACAGTGGATAAGTTGTTTGCTTTGCATGCAGCCAGCCTGGGTTCAATTTATATGTCCTCTGAGCCTTGCCAGTAGTAATCTCTGAGCACAGATCCAAAAGTAAGCCTTGAACACAGCTGGATATGCCCCCCAATTAAATAAATAACGATGCAACATAGTTCAGGAGCTCTAAAATGTGGAAGGAAATAAATATATTTCTTAAAAAGCAAGGAAACTTGACACTTAATTGTATGATTGTGAGACAAACTATGAAGATAAAGTACAATGCACTCTAAGAGACGACCATGAAGTGTGAAGACTAATTTAGACTATGATACCTATTCTTGAAAGAAGTACTATTCAAGCTGGGATCTAAAGAATGGTGGAAGATTATCCCAGTGGAAAGTATAAGTCCTCAGGCAGGACTCACACTTGCACTAAGGACTTGAAAGAGGTCCAGATGGCTTCAGCAGAGCTGATATATGCACATGGATAGAGGTCAATAGATAGGAGTACAAAGACAAACAACAGCTTCATCATGCTGGCTTTGCAGGTCACAAGAGGGACTTGGGTTTCTCCTAATTCCATGGAAATCTAGTAAGAGATTTTAAACAACAAAGCAATCTGATCTGAGTAGTCACTATGGCTGCAGTGCAAAGAACAAATTATGAAAATGATATCAAATGGAGGAGATGGTTGTTAGTTGCTGGTATCCATGAAAAAAGGATGGCCCCTTTGACTGAAGACATAGACAAAAGCAGATGGAAGTGTGAAGACATAGAGAGCAGCAGATGGAAATGTAAAGACATAGAGAGAAGCAGATGGAAGTGGCGAACACTTTGTAGGTACAATGAGAATACTTGATGATTTTTGTACATAAACGTTGGGCTGGGACTTGTGAATAATCTCCAGGTTTCTGGAATGGGAGCCTGAGCAAATTGTATACGTCCTGCTGAAATGAGAAAAAGCAGAAAATTTAGAGGAGAAACTTGAGTTCCTTATAGAAGAAGATAAAGTAGGGCTGCCTGAAAGGTGCTCAAATAAAAAGTAAAATGGACACTTTAATGTGGGTAATAGTACAAGAGAAAACTGAGTGTTTTTGACTATATTTGTCAAAGCCTTGAGATTGTAAGTTGCTGGTGTAAACAGTATATAAGTGTGAGAATTAATGAGGCTGTCGGAGAAGGAATGAATATACAGTGATAAAGGGAAAGAAATATAAAGTTTAAAAACTTGGCTTGCTCTTCAAGCTAGTATTTTTCTCTTGAACATGTAACCCACTTCTTTGTTTCTGTTTCTTTTCTTGCCTATTTCCACTCTGGAGAAGATTCTGTTCTTTCTCTCTTAAACACATACCTCTCTTTTTTTTCTCCCCTAACATATTTCAATTAAAGCCATCTTTTTTTTTTTCAACAAAAAAACAAACAACAAAATAGTTAAGAAACTAGAGAATTTAGTGGACTGGAGAAAGATAGTATAGTGCGCATGGGCATTTGAACCCACACAGCTAACTTAGGTTCTTTCCCAAACATCCTTTATGGTCCTCCAAGCATTATTAGGAGTGATACCTAAGCATAGAATCAGGAGTAAGTTGTTAGCACTTGGGGAGGGTGGAATCCAGAACAACAACAAACCTTTAGCATTTAGAGGGACTATAGACCAGGGCCTAATATAAATTGAATGAGAATGGCCAATGGTCTGATGACCTAGAGAATCCAGGCATTCTTGACAAAGACTCAAGACAATCTAAAAAAAAGGAGTACTCAATTATGTTAAATACTGCAAAGATAGTAAAGCAAAATATACATTTGAATTATATACCAAAGAGCCCATTAAAGATTTATTGAGAACAGTTTTGACCTTGTGATCATCTGGTCTCAGACTGACCAAGTAAGCAAAGATAGTCTGTATCTCTGTGTAAACAACTTATTGATTTTGGTTATGAATATACTGGCCCACACAGCAGAAAGCTGGCCATCTTGGGAGGAGCAGGGAGGCCAAGCCCTTACCTTGATGAATCTGAGCCTACTGCCCCCATCACCCAGGATCACTATTTTCCCAATGGCTCTGCCCATCACTGGCCCTCTAGGATTCCCTGTAAGGACAGCAATCTGACAAAACTTCAGGTATGCCAGTTTGGGTGCTGATGTCACTAGGGCATTTTGGACAGAGTGTGGGAAACACCCCCTATCTTATTTCTTCAAGGAGGCCTGGCACTGAGTACATGTCCCTAAAAGCCATAGGATCAGTAATAGTGTTTTGAATTCCTAAACAACTTTATTTTTTGATGTTGTCATCTCTATTGGAACACCATAATTTAACAAAATAGACAGCTAACAAGAGCTTACTAAACCTAAGCAATTGTATTAACGACTTCATTGGAAATACAAGAATTTTCACAATGTGCTTTCTATTGTACTTTTTTCCTGTTTTGAAATTTTTTCTATTCCTTTTTATTTTTCCTTTCTATTTTTTCCCAGTAACGTTGTTTTCATTTATCTGGAAACAAATGTATTATAATCATGTATGTAATTATAGGATGCATTTTCTCTAAATAAATTTAAAAAAAAAAGAATTTTGACTATGATAGTGAATGGGATTAAGAGAGGGGTTTGCTTTACTTTTGTTTGAGAAAGACTTTGGGGAAACTTTTTGTTTGTGGAAGGTAAGAGTTATGTCCTTGATAGTCTGGAAAATGCTAGTTCTAGAGCATAATACACATAGTAACATAGTAATTTAGATTTTCTAGTAACCACGTTAAAATTAAAAATATTAATTTTGGAAATTTATTTTATATAACATTTAAAATACTGTCACCTCAAAATGAAATCAAACAAAGCATTTATCAATGAGACATTTGACCTAAATCTCTTTTCATAGTAAGTGATTGCCAGAGTCCTGCTCCAGTTGAACGGTCTGAAGCAGAATCCCATGAGGATCTAGAAAACAAATCAGACAGTAGAGAGAAAGCATGAGGTTCAGGAGGCTAACTGCCTCATGGACAGAGAGCCCCAACTGTCCTTTCTATTGGATAGTTATTGTACAGCAATCATTGGTCATAGACAGAGAAGTAAGTAACAAACAAAAACTGAGGGGGTTACAACTTCAATAAGGGAATGTGATAAATGAAGAAGTTTTAGGTAATAAATTCTTGGGATTGTCTTCCTCTGGAAAGGATAATAGGAGACTTTATACAAGGATTCCCACCAGAGGGCATTTCCTGAATGGTGTAGGCATTCCTGCAACTTGTGTTAAGAGCCCTTCAGTTTATTATCTGTACCTTTTCTCAAATTTCCTGGCCTCTAAAGGTTTGGGATTTTTCCACTACTTATATTTCTAACATGAAGCATCCTCTACAAGTAAATATTTTACATTTACAGCTCATTTCAGCTTACACTAGATATACGTAAGCACCAGATGAACATTTGCAGCTGAGTAGTTGGCATATTCCTACAGTATAGTGCTAAGTAACGGTACAGGTGTTAGCTTTTGATGAAAGGAAGAACATTTTCTTCATTGAAGGATAGGATGGAGTAAGAGCAGAGATATAAGAAAATTTAAAACTTCTTGGTGAACAGGTGAGAGGGAATGGGAGAAATATTAATTAAATTTAGTGTTATTAAAAGCCTTTGCCAATTAAATGGTAGCTCCTTTACTCACTCCACTGGTTGTGGTGGGTGATTCTTCGGCTCCAAATCTTCTCCTAGGGTGGAACTCTTTGTGGTACTTGAAACCATATTCCATTCTTCATTTTTCTTTTTAATGCATGCTCTGTCAAAGGTCCCAGCAAAGCAAAATTCCCAAAGCATGAAGAATTGTCTGCAAAGAAACAGAAGATGCATTAGGTCAGATGTTAGATGTTAGTATGATAAACTCACCAACTCCCTTTAACTTAAGACTTTAATTAAAATGCTTCTTGTAGGGGGTATGAAAAATAAACATTCATACATGCTTTCACTCTGGAATCCCATAAAATCTACATGAATTCACTACTTCTGGTTTCTTGCAGCTTCCTAAGACACCCTTCCCAGATGGATTTTATTCCTACCATTTGTAATTAAGACAAATTTTTACCAGCCCTCAAAGGCATAGGGAGTCTGATTGTCCTCCATGTTTGCCTCTCTTTAAGCAGCTTTTAGATATGTGCCACTGTACACATGGTACACAATTGAAATGGCTTTATGAATTTTCTCCAGGGAGGAAGAAATATGCCTGGTGGTAGTAATGAGGACACAAATGTTAAAAAATGTGTGTTGAATTAATTCATCTCAACGAATCTCAGTGAGAATACATCAGTGAAGCAGAGAAGAGGAATCATATTTATAGTAGGAGTATGAAAAGATGGAGGAGGTGAGGAAAAGAGGTAGCAGTGGCAGTATATGCTATTTTTGCATGTGTATATATATTGTGTGTATATACATATATTTACACAAAGAAGGAGCCAGCAGAAATTTAAGAATGGAATAAATTTATTTCACAGACAGCTCAGCCATTGGTTCATTTCCCAATGAGCAATAAATAATCCTTTCTAATTTTACCAAGGTGACAAAATAATTCTGTATAACATACATGCAGTAAACTACCAAAACAGGACTAATTTGTTATTATTATTCAGGCATAAAAGGAGATTAAAAATCACACCAAAGTGTATATGCAAAAATTTTCTAGATGTTTTATGAGCAGTACTTTTTAAAAAATAACATGGCACTAAATACTGTAAGGTATACAGTACTGCTGCTAAGGTTTTATGCATAGCACTTTACTACCTTTTAGCTCCCCACTTTCTTTCACCATAGTTGTAGCCCCTTCCTCGTCCTATCTCCCAATCACTTCAAGTGGCATATGTCCTACTGAAGGGCAGTTTTTTTGTTCTTTTTTCATTGCCTTTGGGCATTTGTTATTCAACCATTATGCTTCTTTATATCCCACATATGAGAGACTTTCCTGTCAGTCTCTCTCTCTTGAACTAATTTCATCAGCATGATACTTTCCAGATCCATCCAAATAGCAGCAAAGTGCATGCTTTATTATTATTATATTTTTGGTTTTGAGGTCACACCCAGTGACGCTCAGAGGTTACTCCTGGCTATGTGTTCAAAAATTGCTCCTGGCTTTGAAGGGCCATATGGGACACTGGGGGTTGAACCCAAGTCTTTCCTGGGTCAGTCACATGCAAGGCAAATGCCCTACTGCTCTGCTATTGCTTTGGCCCATGACTTATCTTTTTTATGGCAATTATTAACCCATTGTATATATATATGCACCATAGTTGCCTCATCCAGTCATCTATTCTTGGACACATGGGTTGCTTCCAGATTTTGGGTTTTGTAGAAAGTGCTGTAAGAATCATAGGAGTGCAACTGTTTTAATCGATTTTTGGACCCGTGGGGTATATTCCAAGAAATGGAATTTCTGGGTCAAATGGATACTCAATTTCTAATTTTTTTTAATTTATAATAAAGTTGGGTTTTATTTTTCACAGTTACAACGTTATTTATAATTGAGTTTCAGTCATACAATGTACAGCAGCCTTTTCCTGCCACCAATGTCCCAAGTTTTCAAATTCCCTCCTGCCATTGCCCTGTCCAACTTCTACCTCCGGATTGTCTCTCTCTTTCTCTCTCTTTCTCTCTCTCTCTTTCTCTTTCTCTTTCTTTTTTTCTTTTATTTAATTTTTATTTATTTATTTATTTATTTTGGTTTTTGGGCCACACCCGGCGTTGCTCAGGGGTTACTTCTGGCTGTCTGCTCAGAAATAGCTCCTGGCAGGCACGGGGGACCATATGGGACACCGGGATTCGAACCAACCACCTTTGGTCCTGGATCGGCTGCTTGCAAGGCAAACGCCGCTGTGCTATCTCTCCGGGCCCCTTAATTTTTATTTTGATCATAGTGGTTTACATAGTGTTGACAATAATATTTTAGGTACATATTTACATAAAATCAGGGGGGATTCCCATCACCAATTGTCCTCCCTACACCTCCGTTTCTGTCCTACCTCCCATTTCCTCTTCCCTCACCCCAGGTCGGCTAGAATATGTGGTCCCCTCTGTATCTAACCCACAACTTAGTAGTCTTGCACCTGTTTGGTCTTGATGCCTCCCTTAGTTCCCCCTCTAACTGGAGGCAGGACTAGCTAGTTCAAGTTGCGTGGTTTTGTTTGAAAAAGAGAAAAGTAATAAACTGGGGTAAGGGTCTAATACACCGAAACTGGGCGGAATCCTTCTAGAGGCTCTCATCATCGATTTGAGAGATAGAGAAAAAGAAGGTGAAACACTCCACCAGTACCAAAAGAAGTGTCAAATATCCAGTGAGGGCTCGAGCTGTATCGATAAGCACCACAAAAAAAACCTCAATTTCTAATTTTTAAAGAATGTATCTACATTCATCCTTTTCAGAAAAGCTGGACCAGTTGACATTCTAATTACTAGAACTTTGTAACTCAGAGCATTGGGTTAATAGAATTTGAGAAAGAAGAGGTACCATTGGATAGAAGGAAGAAGTTTGGGGATCTGGAAGCCCAGATCCTGGTCTAAAGATGTTTCTGCTTGCACAAACCACAGAAACATCTAACATTCTTGACATCTGGAAAATGGAGAAATGTGAGGTAGAATAAAAATCCTCTCCACTGCTTGCCTTTCATGATATTTCTATTGTATTTTTCTCCTTAAGGTGTTTAAAAACTTTACATGTTAGATTATCACTGTACTGATCATACAGAGTTGTTCCTTGCTTTTCTCATTTGAATTTTTGGCCAACTAAGACAGTCTTTAGAATATGATTCTTACACTGACATAAATGTTCACACATATTCTCATATCTACTCAAACTTGCAGGAATATGTGCACAAACAGTATAAATGTGCTACATTTCAGATTTTTCACTACCTCTCCATCTGCTCTCTATCCTGGAAGCTGATATGTATCTAGAACCAACCAAGAGACTCTGGAGTCTTCTGCTACTATGTTAGTGAGGAGTCTGACAAGGAAGAAGCAGGGAGCAGGGTGTGTTCTAGTGGCTGCACAAGGATAGAGCCTCTGGCTGTGCTATCTCTTCTTTTCTCTCAATACTCTTTCTTTTTTCTGGTCATTAGTATCTCTCTTCCATGATATTCCTTTCTGTTCAGGCCAAGAAAAGGATGTGGGCTCATCTTCTTCTTGTTCTTGTTCCCTCACTTTGCCAGTGGATCATTTCGTTTTGTTTTTAGTTTTGTGTGTGTGTGTGTGTGTGTGTGTGTGTGGTTTTTTGGGCCACACCCGTTTGATGCTCAGGGGTTACTCCTGGCTAAGCGCTCAGAAATTGCCCCTGGCGGGGATCGAACCATGGTTCTTCCTTGGCTAGCACTTGCAAGGCAGACACCTTACCTCTAGCGCCACCTCTCTGGCCCCTCCAGTGGATCATTTCTATGTCATCCAACCCTATGTAATTAAACTGTAAATAAGCTTATTTTTGCAAAGAGCCTAATTGTAAATTCTTCATAAGACACATAGAGTACAAGAGTCAGAAAATATATTCAGATTTCTTTTCTAAAAGCTGGTGTCAGGAAAAAAACCAATGGGTCATATTTGTTTGAGAAGCCAATGGTTGCAAACTTTTTCACATGCAGTAGTTTTACGATTTTTAACATTATTAATGAATATCGATGGACAGAATAATCAATGATTATATTGTTCATGAAAGTATTGGAGGAAATTCTATTGAAATAAGTCAAAAGCTTGTGTTAATAATTGTAAAGTAAATTTCCATGAGTTGTTATAAATGTATGTATTCCTATTCCCCATCACAAAGCCAGGCCAACTAGGTTGAACATCATTTTATTAAAATATATGTACATATAGACATATACAACATACATCTGCACCAAGATTAATGTCACATTTATGTGACATTATTTTAGTACATTTCTCAAATAAATAAAACTTACCAGTTTAAAGTTATATATTTTAATTGGGATCACAAAACTTTCAAAGAAAAATATACACTACAATGACTTCTTAAACAGAAAATCCTCAACATAATGTGAACTGTAAATAATATCTCATGATGGTTTCAATTATGAGCATCAGTCATTTTTCTGAGCCCTCAGATTTCATTGAAGAGCTTTTCACAATCATGAGGGTATTTATTATTTTTTTAACTTTGTTCTAAACAGCAGTGAGACTACACTTGATCCTAAAGAATCTGGGCAACATACATACACCTCAGAATAAACTGGAGAATTGATCTCTAGAGGCAGTAAATGTTCTGCATGGAAAAGACCTGTGAAAATAAAGGTTGGTTCTCAGATAACATTAGGAAAACCCATTTGGTCATCTTAGCCACCATTCCCATGGTCTTAGGGAAACATGACAAGTAGATACACCCAGAAACATCATAAACTGAAGGGTGTATATCCAAATATTTGAAAATATGTTTATTTTGTCCCTTTGAGGATTCCATGCCTGTTCCTTGTATATGTTCCCTGCATATCCTGCCCACATACATAGAACAAGCATTTCTCTTCCTATCTATAGAAGAAAGCTTTTAGGCAAATAACTCTGTATCACAGTGGGGGAGCCTTACAACTAAGGATAATCCAATGATGAATAAAAGCTGGTTCATAAATAATTAAAGCAAGTGAATATAAAAAGATCAATTGCAGTTCAGTGAACAAAGCAAACTTTTTCAAAAGAGAATAATTAGTATTCACAGGAATTTTCAGAAGACTGAATTGAGAAATCAAGAACAGTGTGATACAAAAGAGATGCCTTCCAAGAACCAAAAAGAGTTCCTAGAAACTAAAGAATGCTAATTTTTAAAAATGAAATTCTCCTTATAAATAAAGAACAAAGTTATTCAGCCATAACCAATGTGGCTGTCAAGACTAGGTAACCAAGCCAACATCTTATGCTAGTCTATGTATGTTTGTTGTGCTATAGTAAAACAGACAGAAGACTTGATAGTGAAGTTGAGACAAGGATGCAAACTCTACTAACTACATAAAACACCTAATTAGAATTTTAGGTGGAGACAACAGTGACAAGGCAGAGGAGAAACAATATGAGGACTGAGGACAGAGACCTTCCCCAAACAAAGGAAGGATACACTTCCTCAGATGACAGGGTCTACAAGAAGGAACTTTGGACTCAGAAAAGCCTAAAGACATCTCATCAAGAGAGGTCAGTGACTTCAGAATTTATAATAAAATTAGGTTTCTCAGTATCATAAACAACATTATTACCTAAATAAGAATTTTAAAAATTCTTGAACATCGGAGATGGGAATGCTGCACTGGTGATGTAGGGTGTTCTTTACATGACAGAAACCCAACCACAATCATGTTTGTAATCAAGGTGTTTAAATAAAATATTATTTAAATAAGACATCTATTTGTAAGAGAAAAGTTTTTCTGTACAATCTGAATCATATTTGTTTGCTGTTGAACATCAAAGATGCAGCAGAGTATAAATGATTGAAGAGATACTCAAGCACCCAGAAGATGAATTTGGTTGTCATTTAAGAAGGCTGGGGTCTGACCTAGCTAGTTTTAATATTCCTTTCACTCTTTGTTTATAAACAAACCTCTGGTTTTGTGGAAGCAGAGCCGTACCCAGATAAACTGATTTGCATTGTCAGATTCCCTTAATGCTGAGAGTTCTGTAATACTCTTATTCTGGCAAATTAGAATAAGTAGAAGTTGATAATTTAAACTTCCACAGTGACTTATTAAAAGAAAGAGACTCAACTATGTCTGACCCTTTGTCTTGCCTACTTCTCCCAATGTGTGAAGCTAGAAGGTTCTCAACTATCTTAAGACCAGAAGGACCAACGTGCCTGCCTGCTAAGGGTTTTTATGAAGAGAAGTGGACTCTGTATCCCTGATGAAGAAATGAAAGTATTCCATGAGGGGCCAAGAATTGGCTCAATGGTAAAGCACATATTATGCATGTAATTAGCTCTAGGTTCAATTCCCAAGACAACAAAAACATAGTATGAAAATAAAGTTGTGAAAAATTAAAAATACTTTTAGAGAATAAAGACTATTCCAAATGTAATACAACATTCTGATATCATTAAAAAATTAATAAATTCAACAAATTCAAAATGCTAAATGTTATATTAGGAAAAATAACCCCACAAAATGTCAAATAGTTAAAGACTGTGAAGAAAAAATTTTAATTCAGAGTCAAATAATCTAATTTTAGGGAGGCGAGTTTGTTTTATTACTTTTTTCCTTTTAGTATATATTGTAATTTAGGCACCATGGTTACTGCTAGCGGTGGTAGTTCAATTATTCATTGTTCTAACATCACATTAACCACCAGTCAGAATCTACCACTGTCCCCTTAACACTACCGGCATAACCATCTAGTTTCCTTATTTTTTCACATGCAATCTTTATTTTTATAAAACTAAATTATGGAACGTGAAAACTGGAAGGCTTTTGCAGAAGCCAGCTCCCCTGTTTGGGACATCAGGCGGGAAAAGCCACGAATCTACGCCTGCCCAGTGGAGCCCAACTGTGAGTGCTGCTTGTAAATGTCTACTGTCCTCTTGCGTGAAACTCTTGGGAGTGGGGCAAAAGAGGCTCCAGAAATTTGCTCTCCCAGACGCCATTTCCAGGGCGGGTCTCCAGAACGTGAAAACCAGCAGGCTTTTGCAGAAGCCAGCTCCCCTGTTTGGGACATCAGGCGGGGAAAAGCCACGAATCTACGCTCCGCTTTGCTACGCGGCCCTGCGCTCTTTCTAAGAAAAGAACACCATCGCAACAAGAAGAAAAAATCACACTAAGAACTGCTATAACACAGAAGCAAGCATTCCTCTTCGGACTGTCTTCTCTGTTGAATGCTCGGGCCTAAGATTTGATCCAGTGTGAGGCTTCACCCACGGAGGACTCCCCTCCCTTAGAGGCAAGTCAGCCCATCCAGAAAGGGCGGAGCCAGAGAAGTGTGATGCCCACATCATATAGCCAATGAATACCACCACAACACGTAGAAAAACCCAAAATACAAGTGTGACAATGGGGAAACAACGCAGGCCAGCATCAGACATAGAGAATGAAGAGGATAATTCTGATGACCAGATAACGACCAATCAACTAATCAACCTCTCAGATAAGGACTTTAGACTAGCAATATGGAAGATGCTCAAAGATCTCCAAGAAACCATGGATCGAGTTGAACAGAACACTAATAAGAACCAAGAAAATATGAAGATAGAAATCACAAAACTCCAAACTGAAATAACATGTCAACTAACAGGCCTGAGAAAGTCAGTAAATGAAGTGAATGACAAAATGGATAAGCTCTGGGACAGGGTATCAGAAGCTGAGAATAGACTTAGTGCTGTGGAAGATGAGATACATAACAATTCCATACAGCAGGAGAGATTGGACAAAAAACTTAAAGCAAATGAGCAGACAATGGAAAAATTAGTCAAAGAATGGGAACAGATGAAAATAGAAGTCTATGATAAGATCAAAAGAAACGACTTAAGAATCATTGGAGTCCCAGAGACCCAGGAAGAAAATTCCCAAGAAGAATCAATGGTCAAGAACATCATTAAAGAGAAACTTCCAGAGCTAAAGAATATAGGTAATCAAATCCTGCGTGCGCAAAGAGTACCAACCAAAAGAGACCCCAGAAAAAACACCCCAAGACACATCCTAGTCACAATGACAAATCCCACAGATAGGGCCCGGAGAGATAGCACAGCGGTATTTGCCTTGCAAGCAGCCGATCCAGGACCAAAGGTGGTTGGTTCGAATCCCGGTGTCCCATATGGTCCCCTGTGCCTGCCAGGAGCTATTTCTGAGCAGACAGCCAGGAGTAAGCCCTGAGCACTGCCGGGTGTGGCCCAAAAACAAAACAAACAAAAAAAAATCCCACAGATAGAGACAGAATTCTGAAAACAGCAAGATCAAAAGGGGAAATTACGTTCAAGCAAGCATCCTTGAGATTTACAGCAGACCTGTCACCAGAAACACTCAATGCCAGAAAGCAGTGGTGGGATATTGTGACAAGACTGAATGAAATGAATGCTTCACCCAGAATACTATACCCAGCAAAACTCACTTTCCAATTTGACTGAACAATACATGGTTTCACACACAAAAAGCAGCTCAGAAACTTTACAGACTCCAAACCAGTATTAAGAGAAAAACTGAAAGACCTAATTTAAGACAAGACTAACCAAAAGACACACCAAATTTCGATATAAAGATGGCATTGAATCCCAGGACAATTCTTTCTCTCAACGTCAATGGACTAAATGCACCAGTCAAGAGACACAGAGTGGCTAAATGGATCAAAAAACTCAGTCCAACCTTCTGCTGCCTACAAGAAACGCACCTGAATAGTCAGAACAAACATAGACTCAAAATAAAAGGCTGGAGAAAAATTATCCAAGCAAACAACACCCATAAAAAAGCTGGAGTGGCCATACTAATATCAGATAATGCAAACTTTATACTCAGGAAGGTTGTAAGGGACAAAGATGGAAATTTTATATTAATCAAGGGGTATGTAGAGCAGGAAGAAATAACTCTCCTAAACATATATGCACCGAATGAGGGGCCAGCAAAATATTTAATACAACTGTTGACACATCTGAAAAATAATATCAATAACAACACAATAGTTGTGGGGGACCTTAACACGGCTTTGTCAACACTGGATAGGTCAACCAGACTGAAACCCAACAAGAATATACTAGACCTGAGGAGAGAAATGGAAGAAAGAGGCCTAGTGGATATATATAGGACACTCCACCCCCAGAAACCTGGATACACATTCTTCTCCAATGTACATGGGACATTCTCCAGGATAGACTACATGCTGGCACATAAAACATACCTCCATAATATCAAGAGGATAGAAATTTTGCAGACTACCTTCGCTGACCACAAGGCTCTGAAATTATTTGTGAATTCCAAAGGGACTCAGAAGAAAAATCTTAACACCTGGAAATTAAACAGCCTCATACTCAATAACCAGTGGGTCCAAGATGAAATCAAGAAGGAAATCAAAAGGTTCCTGGAAACAAATGACAATAAAGACACAAACTATCAGAACTTATGGGACACAGCAAAAGCAGTACTGAGAGGAAAATTTATAGCTTTGCAAGCACACATCAGGAAGGAAGAAGGAGCTTACCTGAGTAGCCTAATGACACAGCTAATAGAACTAGAAAGTGCTCAACAAAAGGACCCAAAAATAGGAAGACAGAAGGAAATAACAAAGCTGAGAGCAGAAATCAATGAAGTGGAAACCCAAAAAACAATCCGAAAGGTCAACGAAAGCAGAAGTTGGTTCTTTGAAAAAAATAAACAAGATTGATAGACCACTGGCAAACCTAACAAAGAAAGAGAGAGAGAGAAACTTGATAACTCGTATTAGGAATGAAAAAGGAGAGATCACTACTGATATGACAGAGATTCAAAGGGTAATCAGAAACTACTTTGAGAAACTCTACGCCACTAAAAATGAGAACCTGGAAGAAATGGATAAATTCTTGGACTCTTATAATCTTCCACGGTTGAAGAAAGAGGATGTAGCATATCTAAACACCCCCATCACCATTGATGAAATTAAAACGGTAATCAAAGGTCTGCCGAAAAACAAAAGCCCAGGTCCAGATGGATACACTAATGAATTCTTTCAAACTTTCCAAGAGGAACTACTACCAATTCTGGCAAGACTCTTTCATGAAATTGAACAAACGGAAACACTTCCAAATAGCTTTTATGAAGCCAACATCACCTTGATACCTAAACCAAAGATGCTACAAAAAAAGAAAATTACAGACCAATATCGCTGATGAATGCAGATGCAAAGATCCTCAACAAAATCCTGGCAAATAGGATTCAATGCCTCGTTAAGAAGATCATCCACTACGATCAAGTAGGTTTCATGCCAGGAATGCAAGGATGGTTTAACATCCGTAAATCAATCAACATCATACACAACATCAATAACAAGAAAAATAAAAACTGGAGTGAGTGAGAAATGGCTGCATGTGGGGGTTTCCAGGCAGAGTGCTGATTGCTCTACCTGCAGAGTCTCCACCCGGCTGTGCTTCTTCTGAGGAAACTGAGCACCGGAAGGGAGCCCTGTCCTACTCTTCTCTGTCTTTCCTGAACTCTGGAAGTTCTCCTCAGAGCCCTGGGAAGCGAACCCCAAAGAAACTACATTCAGGAGCTACCCAGCGAGCCAGTGAGTGAGTGAGAAATGGCTGGATGTGGGGGTTTTCAGGCAGAGTGCTGATTGCTCTACCTGCAGAGTCTCCACCGGGCTGTGTTTCTTCTGAGGAACTGAGCACCGGAAGGGAGCCCTGTCCTACCCTTCTCTGTCTTTCCTGAACTCTGGAAGCTCTCCTCAGAGCCCTGGGAAGCGAACCCCAAAGAAACTACATTCGGAAGCTACCCAGCGAGCCAGTGAGTGAGTGAGAAATGGCTGCATGTGGGGGTTTCCAGGCAGAGTGCTGATTGCTCTACCTGCAGAGTCTCCACCGGGCTGTGCTTCTTCTGAGGAACTGAGCACCAGAAGGGAGCCCTGTCCTACCCTTCTCTGTCTTTCCTGAACTCTGGAAGCTCTCCTCAGAGCCCTGGGAAGCGAACCCCAAAGAAACTACATTTGGAAGCTACCCAGCGAACCAGAAACTGAGCACCTGAAGGGAGCCCTGTCCTACTCTTCTCTGTCTTTCCTGAACTCTGGAAGCTCTCCTCAGAGCCCTGGGAAGCGAACCCCAAAGAAACTACATTCGGGAGCTACCCAGCGAGCCAGTGAGTGAGTAAGAAATGGCTGGATGTGGGGGTTTCCAGGCAGAGTGCTGATTGTTCTACCTACAGAGTCTCCACCCGGCTGTGCTTCTTCTGAGGAAACTGAACACCGGAAGGGAGCCCTGTCCTACCCTTCTCTGTCTTTCCTGAACTCTGGAAGCTCTCCTCAGAGCCCTGGGAAGCGAACCCCAAAGAAACTACATTCGGAAGCTACCCAGCGAGCCAGTGACTCTCCTCAGAGTCCTGGGAAGTGAACCCCAAAAATACAGCATTCTGAAGCTGCCCAGCGAGCGAGTGAAAACTACGCCTGACCAGTGGGACCCGACTGTGAAAAACTGTGAGTGCTGCCTGTGTGTGTCTCTCTGCTATCCTGTTGCGTGAACCTCCTGAGAGTGGGCTGAAAAGAGGCTCCAGAAGGCACTTAGCTCCACTTCGCTACGCAGCCGTGCGCTCTTTCTAAAAAAAAGAACACCATCACAAGAAGAAAAAAACCACACTAAGAACTGTGCTGGATCACAGAAGCAAGAATTTCTCTCCAGACTGTCTTCTCTGCTGCGTGCTTGGGCCTAAGATTTGATCCTGTGTGAGGCTTCATCCTCGGAGGACTCCCCTACCTTGGAGGCAAGTCGGCCCATCCAGAAAGGGCGGAGCCAGAGAAGTGTGTTGCCTGCATCATATAACCAATGAATAACACCACAACACGTAGAAAAACCCACAATACAAGTGTGACAATGGGGAAACAACGCAGGCCAGAATCAGACATAGAGAATAAAGATGACAATTCTGATGACCAGTTAACGACCAACCAACTAATCAATCTCTCAGATAAGGACTTTAGAGTAGCAATATGGAATATACTCAAAGAACTCAAAGAAACCATGAATAGAATAGAACAGAACACTAATAAGAATCAAGAAAATGTGAAGACAGAAAACACAAAACTCCAAACTGAAATAACAGGTCAAATAACAGGCCTGAAAAAATCAGTAAACGAAGTGAATGACAAAATGGATAAGCTCTGGGACAGGGTATCAGAAGCTGAGAATAGACTTAGTGCTGTGGAAGATGAGACACATAACAATTCCATACAACAGGAGAGATTGGAAAAAAAACTTAAAACAAATGAACAGACAATGGAAAAATTAGTCAAAGAATGGGAACAGATGAAAATAGAGGTCTATGATAAGATCAACAGAAACGACTTAAGAATCATTGGAGTCCCAGAGACCCAGGAAGAAAATTTCCAGGAAGAATCAACGGTCAAGAACATCATTAAAGAGAAACTCCCAGAGCTAAAGAATATATGTGATCAAATCCTGCATGCTCGAAGAGTACCAACCAAAAGAGACCCAAGAAAAACCACCCCAAGACACATCCTAGTCACAATGACAAATCCCACAGATAGAGACAGAATTCTGAAAACAGCAAGATCAAAAGGGTAAAATTACATTCAAGCAAGCATCCTTGAGATTTACAGCAGACCTGTCACCAGAAACACTCAATGCCAGAAAGCAGTGGTGGGATATTGTGACAAGACTGAATGAAATGAATGCTTCACCTAGAATACTGTACCCAGCAAAACTCACTTTCCGGTTTGACGGAAGGATACATGGTTTCACAGACAAAAAACAGCTCAGAAACTTTACAGACTCAAAACCAGTCTTAAGAGAAAAACTGAAAGACATAATCTAAGACAAGACTGACCAAAAGACACACCAAATTTCGATATAAAGATGGCATTAAATCCAAGGACAATTCTTTCTCTCAATGTCAATGGACTAAATGCACCAGTTAAGAGACACAGAGTGGCTAAATGGATCAAAAACTCAATCCAACCTTCTGCTGCCTACAAGAAACGCACCTGAATAGTCAGAACAAACATAGACTCAAAATAAAAGGCTGGAGAAAAATTATCCAAGCAAACAACACCCATAAAAAAGCTGGAGTGGCCATACTAATATCAGATAATGCAAACTTTATACTCAGGAAGGTTGTAAGGGACAAAGATGGAAATTTTATATTAATCAAGGGGTATGTAGAGCAGGAAGAAATAACTCTCCTAAACATATATGCACCGAATGAGGGGCCAGCAAAATATTTAATACAACTGTTGACACATCTGAAAAATAATATCAATAACAACACAATAGTTGTGGGGGACCTTAACACGGCTTTGTCAACACTGGATAGGTCAACCAGACTGAAACCCAACAAGAATATACTAGACCTGAGGAGAGAAATGGAAGAAAGAGGCCTAGTGGATATATATAGGACACTCCACCCCCAGAAACCTGGATACACATTCTTCTCCAATGTACATGGGACATTCTCCAGGATAGACTACATGCTGGCACATAAAACATACCTCCATAATATCAAGAGGATAGAAATTTTGCAGACTACCTTCGCTGACCACAAGGCTCTAAAATTATTTGTGAATTCCAAAGGGACTCAGAAGAAAAACTTTAACACCTGGAAATTAAACAGCCTCATACTCAATAACCAGTGGGTCCGAGATGAAATCAAGAAGGAAATCAAAAGGTTCCTGGAAACAAATGACAATAAAGACACAAATTATCAGAACTTATGGGACACAGCAAAAGCAGTACTGAGAGGAAAATTTATAGCTTTGCAAGCACACATCAGGAAGGAAGAAGGAGCTTACCTGAGTAGCCTAATGACACAGCTAATAGAACTAGAAAGTGCTCAACAAAAGGACCCAAAAATAGGAAGACAGAAGGAAATAACAAAGCTGAGAGCAGAAATCAATGAAGTGGAAACCCAAAAAACAATCCAAAAGATCAACGAAAGCAGAAGTTGGTTCTTCGAAAAAATAAACAAGATTGATAGACCACTGGCAAACCTAACAAAGAAAGAGAGAGAGAAACTTGATAACTCGTATTAGGAATGAAAAAGGAGAGATCACTACTGATATGACAGAGATTCAAAGGGTAATCAGAAACTACTTTGAGAAACTCTATGCCACTAAAAATGAGAACCTGGAAGAAATGGATAAATTCTTGGACTCTTATAATCTTCCACGGTTGAAAGAAGAGGATGTAGCATATCTAAACACCCCCATCACCATTGATGAAATAAAAATGGTAATCAAAAGTCTGCCCAAAAACAAAAGCCCAGGCCCAGATGGATTCACTAATGAATTCTATCAAACTTTCCAAGAGGAACTACTACCAATCCTGGCAAGACTCTTTCATGAAATTGAAAAGTGGAAACACTCCCAAATAGCTTTTATGAAGCCAACATCACCTTGATACCTAAACCAGACAGAGATGCTATGAAAAAAGAAAATTACAGACCAATATCGCTGATGAATGCAGATGCAAAGATCCTCAACAAAATCCTGGCAAATAGGATTCAATACCTCATTAAGAAGATCATCCACTACGATCAAGTTGGTTTCATCCCAGGAATGCAAGGATGGTTTAACATCCGTAAGTCTATCAACATAATACACAACATCAACAACAAGAAAAATAAAAACCACATGATTATATCAATAGATGCAGAGAAAGAATTTGACAAGGTCCAACACCCATTCTTGATCAAAACTCTCAGCAAGATGGGAATGGAAGGAACCTTTCTCAATATAGTTAAGGCCATCTACCACAAGCCAGTGGCAAATATTATCCTCAATGGAGAAAAACTAAAAGCCTTCCCTCTAAATTCTGGCACAAGACAAGGCTGTCCTCTCTCACCACTCCTATTCAACATAGCACTGGAAGTACTTGCTATAGCGATTAGGCAAGAAAAAGATATCAAGGGAATCCAGATAGGAAAGGAAGAAGTCAAGCTCTCACTGTTTGCAGATGACATGATGCTCTACTTAGAAAACCCTAAAGACTCTACCAAAAAACTTCTAGAAACAATAGACTCATATAGCAAGGAGGCAGGCTACAAAATTAACACACAAAAATCAATGGACTTTCTATACACCAATAGTAATAAGGAAGAAATAGACATTAAGAAAACAACCCCATTCACAATAGTGCCACACAAACTCAAATATCTTGGAATCAACTTGACTAAAAATGTGAAGGACCTATACAAAGAAAACTATAAAACTCTGCTCCAAGAAATAAGAGAGGACACGCGGAAATGGAAACACATACCCTGCTCATGGATTGGCAGGATTAACATCATCAAAATGGCAATACTCCCCAAGGCGTTATACAGATTCAACGCTATCCCTCTAAAGATACCTATGACATTCTTCAAAGAGGTAGATCAGACACTTTTGAAATTTTTTTGGAACAATAAACACCCTAGAATAGCTAAAGCAATCATTGAGAAAAAGAATATGGGAGGAATTACTTTCCCCAACTTTAAACTTTACTACAAAGCAATAGTTATCAAAACAGCATGGTATTGGAATAAGGACAGACCCTCAGATCAGTGGAATAGGCTTTAATACTCAGAAAATGTTCCCCAGACATACAATCACCTAATTTTAATAAAGGAGCAGGAAATCCTAAATGGAGCAAGGAAAGCCTCTTCAACAAGTTGTGTTGGCACAACTGGTTAGCCACTTGCAAAAAATTGAACTTAGACCCCCAGCTAACATCATGTACGAAGGTAAAATCCAAATGGATTAAAGACCTCGATATCCGACCCCAAACCATAAGATATATAGAACAACACATAGGCAAAACTCTCCAGAACATTGAGACTTCAGGCATCTTCAAGGAGGAAACTGCACTCTCCAAGCAAGTGAAAACAGAGATTAACAGTTGGGAATATATTAAGTTGAGAAGCTTCTGCACCTCAAAGGAAATAGTGCCCAGGATACAAGAGCCACCCACTAAGTGGGAGAATCTATTCACCCAATACCCATCAGACAAAGGGCTAATCTCCAAAATATACAAGGCACTGACAGAACTTTACAAGAAAAAAACATCTAATCCCATCAAAAAATGGGGAGAAGAAATGAACAGACACTTTGACAAAGAAGAAATACAAATGGCCAAAAGACACATGAAGAAATGCTCCACATCACTAATCATCAGAGAGATGCAAATCAAAACAACAATGAGATACCACCTCACACCACAGAGAATGGCACACATCACAAAGAATGAGAACAAACAGTGCTGGCGGGGATGTGGAGAGAAAGGAACCCTTATCCACTGCTGGTGGGAATGCCGTCTAGTTCAACCTTTATGGAAAGCAATATGGAGATTCCTCCAAAAACTGGAAATCGAGCTCCCATACGATTCAGCTATACCACTCCTAGGAATATACCCTAAGAACACAAAAATACAATACAAAAATCCCTTCCTTACACCTATATTCATTGCAGCACTATTTACCATAGCAAGACTCTGGAAACAACCAAGATGCCCTTCAACAGATGAATGGCTAAAGAAACTGTGGTACATATACACAATGGAATATTATGCAGCTGTCAGGAGGGATGAAGTCATGAAATTTTCCTATACATGGATGTACACAAAATCTATTATGCTGAGTGAAATAAGTCAGAGAGAGAGAGAAAAATGCAGAATGGACTCACTCATCTATGGGTTTTAAGAAAAATGAAAGACATTCTTTCAATAATAAATTTCAGACACAAAAGAGAAAAGAGCTGGAAGTTCCAGCTCACCTCAGGAAGCTCACCACAAAGAGTGATGAGTTTAGTTACGGAAATAACTACATTTTGAACTGTCCTAATATTGAAAATGTATGAGGGAAATGTAGAGCCTGTTTAGGGTACAGGCGGGGGTTGGGTGGGGAGGAGGGAGATTTGGGACTTGGGTGATGGGAGTGTTGCACTGGTGATGGGTGGTGTTCCTTTTATGACTGAAACCCAAACACAATCATGTATGTAATCAAGGTGTTTAAATAAAAAAAAGAAAGAAAAATAAAAACCACATGATCATATCAATAGATGCAGAGAAAGCATTTGATAAGGTCCAACACCCATTCTTGTTCAAAACTCTCAGCAAGATAGGAATGGAAGGAACCTTTCTCAATCTAGTTGAAGCCATCTACCACAAGCCAACGGCAAATATTATCCTCAGCGGAGAAAAACTAAAAGCCTTCCCTCTAAATTGTGGTACAAGACAAGGCTGTCCTCTCTCACCACTCCTATTCAACATAGCACTGGAAGTACTTGCTATAGCGATTAGGCAAGAAAAAGATATCAAGGGAATCCAGATAGGAAAGGAAGAATTCAAGCTCTCACTGTTTGCAGATGACATGATACTCTACTTAGAAAACCCTAAAGAGTCTACCAAAAAGCTTCTAGAAACAATAGACTCATATAGCAAGGAGGCAGGCTACAAAATTAACACACAAAAATCAATGGACTTTCTATACACCAATAGTAATAAGGAAGAAATGGACATTAAGAAAACAAACCCATTCACAATAGTGCCACACAAACTCAAATATCTTGGAATCAACTTGACTAAATATGTGAAGGACCTATACAGAGAAAACTATAAAACTCTGCTCCAAGAAATAAGAGAGGACACGCGGAAATGGAAACACATACCCTGCTCATGGATTGGCAGGATTAACATCATCAAAATGGCAATACTCCCCAAGGCATTATACAGATTTAATGCTATCCCTCTAAAGATACCCATGACATTCTTCAAAGAAGTGGATCAGGCACTTTTGAAATTCATTTGGAACAATAAACACCCTCGAATAGCTAAAGCAATCATTGAGAAAAAGAATATGGGATCAATTACTTTCCCCAACTTTAAACTATACTACAAAGCAATAGTTATCAAAACAGCATGGTATTGGAATAAGGACAGGCCCTCAGATCAGTGGAATAGGCTTGAATACTCAGAAAATTTTCCCCAGACATACAATCAACTAATTTTTGATAAAGGAGCAGGAAACAAGTGGTGTTGGCACAATTGGATAGCTGCTTGCAAATAATTGAACTTAGACCCCCAGCTATCATCATTTACGAAGGTAAAATCCAAATGGATTAAAGACCTCGATATCAGCCCCAAAACCATAAGATACATAGAACAGCACATAGGCAAGACACTCCAGGACATTACAGGCATCTTCAAGAAGGAAACTGCACTCTCCAAGCAAGTGAAAGCAGAGATTAACAGATGGGAATATATTAAGCTGAGAAGCTTCTGCACCTCAAAGGAAATAGTGCCCAGGATACAAGAGCCACCCACTGAGTGGGAGAAACTATTCACCCAATACCCATCAGATAAGGGGCTAATCTCCAAAATATACAAGGCACTGACAGAACTTTACAAGAAAAAAACATCTAATCCCATCAAAAAATGGGGAGAAGAAATGAACAGACACTTTGACAAAGAAGAAATACAAATGGCCAAAAGACACATGAAAAAGTGCTCCACATCACTAATCATCAGGGAGATGCAAATCAAAACAACGATGAGATACCACCTCACACCACAGAGAATGGCACACATCACAAAGAATGAGAATCAACAGTGTTGGCGGGGATGTGGAGAGAAAGGAACTCTTATCCACTGCTGGTGGGAATGCCGTCTAGTTCAACCTTTATGGAAAGCGATATGGAGATTCCTCCAAAAAGTTGAAATCGAGCTCCCATATGATCCAGCTATACCACTCCTAGGAATATACCCTAAGAACACAAAAATACAATACAAACACCCCTTCCTTACACCTATATTCATTGCAGCACTATTTACCATAGCAAGACTCTGGAAACAACCAAGATGCCCTTCAACAGATGAATGGCTAAAGAAACTATGGTACATATACACAATGGAATATTATGCAGCTGTCAGGAGAGATGAAGTCATGAAATTTTCCTATACATGGATGTACACGGAATCTATTATGCTGAGTGAAATAAACCAGAGAGAGAGAGAGAGAGAAAAACGCAGAATGGTCTCACTCATCTATGGGTTTTAAGAAAAATGAAAGACATTCTTGCAATAATAATTTTTAGACACAAAAGAGAAAAGAGCTGGAAGTTCCAGCTCACCACAGGAAGCTCACCACAAAGAGTGATGAGTTTACTTAGAGAAATAACTACATTTTGAACTTTCCTAATAATGAGAATGTATGAGGTAAATGGAGAGCCTGTTTAGAGTACAGGCAGGGGTCAGGTGGGGAATTGGGAGACTTGGGACATTGGTGATGGGAATGTTGCACTGGTGATGGGTGGCGTTCTTTACATGACTGAAACCCAAACACAATCATGTATGTAATCAAGGTGTTTAAATAAAAAAAATAAAAAATAATAAAAAACTAAATTATTTCATTGAATGACCATGAGATACAGACGTACAAAATTATTCAAGATTAAGTTTTAATCATACAATGTCCAACACTTTTCCACTATACATTTCCCACCACCCAGGTCCCAAGTTTCCCTCTTGCTCTTCCCCCTAAAACACCCTCCTGCCTGCTTCTGGGACATTCTCTGTTTCTTTCTCTTGTCCTACTTTTTTAGACACTAGTTTGCAATATTGTTGCTCAGTATATCCCTTTATTTCAGTACCCAGTTCTTGTCCAGAGTGATCATTTCCAACTATCCTTGTCATAGTGTTCCTTCTCTGCCCTAAGAATTTCTTTATTAGTTTTTAGGTTCTTGGATTGTTTTCAGATTCTAACTATTGTGAATAGTGTTGCAATGAACATTGGGCTCCAAGGATATATTTCTAGAAGTGGTATTGCTGGATCAGGGGTCCTCAAACTTTTTAAACAGGGGGCCAGTTCAGACTGTTGGAGGGCCAGATAATAGTAAAAACAAAAATTATGAACAAATTTCTATGCGCACTGCATATATCTTATTTAGAAGTGAAGAAACAAAATGGGAATAAATACAATATGTGGCCCGCGGGCCGTAGTTTGAAGACCCCTGTGCTGGATCATAGAGAAGCTTAATTTCTAGGCTTTTTTTTTTGAGTAATGTTCATATTATTTTCTAAAATAACTGGACCAGTCATCATACACAACAGCAGTGAATGAGAGTTCTTTCTCCCCTAATCTGTGCCAGCACGAGTTGTTATTGTTTTTGATGTTTGCCTGTCTCTGTGTCTGAGATGATATCGTATTGCTGTTTTTATTTACATAACCCTGATGATTAATGACATGGAGCATTTTTTTCATGTGTCTTTTGTCTATCTGTATTTTTTCTTTTAGGAAGTTTCCAATCTCTTCTTCCCATTTTTGGATGGTATTAGATGTTTTTACTTATTAAGCACTACCAGTGCCTTATATTTCTTAGATATTAATACCTTATCAGATAAATATTGGGTGAATAGTTTTTCCCATTTCAAGGGAAGTCTCTGTATCCTAGTCAACATGTTCTTCTAGTTGCTGAATTTTCTAAGTTAATGTAGTCTCATTTGTTTATATTTGCTTTCAACTCACTTGGTCAGTAGTGTTTCATCTTGAAGATAGATGCCTTTAGAAACAATGTCCTGCAGTATTAGGCTGTTTTCCTCTATATCTGTTACAGTTTCAGGTCTGATATAAAGTATTCAACTTAACTATAGAGGTGAAATACCTATAAAAAGAAAACAGCAAAACACTGCTTCAAGAAATAAAAGAGCATATAGGAAATGAAAATACATATACTGCTCTTGGATTAGGAGAATTAATATAATTAAAATGGCAATACTTCCCAAAACATTGTACAGATTTATACAATACCTATAAGGATGCCTAGCACATTTTTCAAAGAAATATGTCAAACACTCCTAAACTTCATATGGAACAATAAACATCTATGAACAAGTAAAAAAAAATCCTTGGGAAAAAGAAGTGGGAGGCACAATTCTCCTTAAATTCAAACTGTACTATTTAGCAGTAGAAATTAAAATAGCAATGATATTATAATAAAGACATGCTCTCAGGTCAATGGAATAGACTTGAATATCCTGAGATAAATCCTTAGGTATACGATCAATTAATCTTTGATAAAAGGGCACGAAATACAAAATGGAGCAAGGAAAGCTTCTTTAATAAGTGCTGCTGGAAAATCTGGTCAGCTACATGCAAAAAAGTGAAAAAACTACTTTTATAATAACGAATGAGATCTTCACAAATCACTGCAGAAAAAAACTTAAATAGAAAATACAATCATATCACTTATATGTGGTATTTAGATAACTTTTTGACACAGTCTCTGTTGTTGGTATCATGTTTCTGTATTGAAGATCCTGGAATCTGTATATCCTACATTGAAGTCAGGATGGTGCATAGTGTAGTCTAATTTCAACTCACAATTAAAGGGCAATGCAAAAAGCCCTGTGTGAAAAATAAAACTGTATTGGCACTACAGACAATGACCTGGATTGGACAAACTAGTTTGCCTGGAGCCTAGAATTGGACTTATGTCAAGAAACTTCAGGGGTAAGGTCTTCTTGTATTTAGGCCAATGTTTTTCCTTTCCATGTCCCCCATACTTTGGCGGGCCTATGCAAACGATAATTGCCACTCTGACACTGTTTCTACAGTGCTCTTTTGACTCTAAACCTTTAAGAAACCACTTGTAAAACCATCTGGAACTGCACTTTTGTTTTCGTTTAGTTTCAATTTCCATTCTTGAATATGTCTGTTGGTGTTTTTTGCTATTTGTTCCATTAAGTCTTGAATGGTGGTGAGATTCTAAAACTATGTTTATTTCCTCTGGATGATTCAATTTAGTTATATAAAATTATGCATACTAATCTTTAAAAAATTACATATACATATATTTGAACAATTTGAAGCATACAATCTTAAACTGTGCTGATTTAACAGTATCTTAAAAGCTGTACCTTAACAAAAATGATTAATATTAAAATCTTAGATTTAAAGTTATATATTATGAAGCTGAATAATGTGCTATTTTGGTTCAGAAAATGACACTTTAAAAAGTATAGTTTACATATATTACTATATATTTTCTTCCTCTACATCTTTCTCTCACTTTTTCTCTGTATCACTAATTCTCTTTTTGTCACTCTCTTTCTCTTTGTACCTTTCTCCAGAAGGCTTCTTTTTTGCTTTGGTCAAAAGACTAAACTACTACATTATAACCATAATTCATTTATTTCTCATGAGCATCAAAGTGAAAAAAATCAAAATCAAGTTTATATAAGCCAGTTTATATTAAAATATCTTAAATTTCTAGATAACTTTTTGAAAGAATGCAATGGTTTAAATGGGGTTGCCTAGTACACTCTTGGACTTAGAGCACAGTGAAGAGAAGGAAAGACATGGTGAAGGGGAAGAAAGACAGATGTGAAATAATGGGCCAAGGGCAAAGGGGTTTAGTTACACTGGTGGTATTAAGGAAGATTCAAACCACAGAATCAACAACACTGAAATCATTAAACCCAACTTTAACAACCACACTTAAAAAGGTGCATCTTATAATGGCAGGCAGAGGGGACAGAGGAGATAGAGCACAAGGGAGGAATGGGATGGATTCTGGACTCTGGAAACATTGGTGGAGGGAGATCGACACTGATGGTGCCATTGGTGTTGAAACAGTGTATGTCTAAAACTCAACTACAAATAACTTTTTAATTACAATGCCATAAACACAACATTTAAAAATCCACACTCATCTTTATATGAAAATATGCTCAATTTATAGATCAATGCAAACTATAACTACAGAAAAATGCCATGTTTTATTATCACCACCAGGATCTTACCAATCGATCATTTCCATCTTTCCTCAGCCTCTAACCTGAGCAACCACGAATTCAAGTTTTAAAATGTTTAAAGCAAGAAGACAGTGTTTAACTTTTAGGGGTTGACTTTCTTTTTAAATGTCCACTGTTTGCTTCTCTGAAGAGTCATCCCATGTTGAGTGTAATACTTACTGCTAAATAATGTTGCAATGTGTGTGTAAATGTGGGTATGTGTTTGTGTGTACCCCATTTTTTCTTTCAAAAATTATTTATTCACTAAAGAATACTGGAATTATATACAGGGTATTTTGAATAAAAGTCTATAAACAATTGTGTAAAGAGGTTTGAATGTTAATATATGTTTTCTCCTTTGAGGTAAAAACTAAAAATAGAATTGATGAGTAAGTGGGAGAGAGTGTATAATAGTTAGATTTTTGGTTTAATTTTATTGTGTTTTTTTTTTTGGAGGGGTGGTAAAGACCTGACAGTACTCGGGTTGTGTTCTTGGCTCTGTGCTCAGGAGTAACCCCTAGCAATAGGTTGAATTAGGGTTGGCTGCATGCAAGCCAGCCAAGTATCTTACTTTCTGTACTGTCTCCCCAGACCCTAGGGATTCATTTTCTAAAATAATTTACAAAATCTTATGGCCATACAAATTTACAAAACAACTAATGAATGGTATTTACATTGTACAAATGACAATATTCTCATGATGATTCACTTAAATATTATTTATAAATATTTTTTAATATACAAAAAATGGTCATGCCGAAGAAGTTTTCTCTCCTTTTGTTTTTCTTTTTCTGTTCTGGTAGGACTTTAGCAGTATATCCTAGTGGTTTTTCACACAACTACCTAATGAATAATTATTTCTGGATAGCTTTCATTCACTTACTTGCCTATTGTATATCTTCCTTAGTGAAATAGTTTTATATGTCTTTTACAAATATTTTTAATAATAATATCTTTATTAAAGCACCATGGTTACAAACATGTTTGTAGTTGGGTTTTAGTCATTAAAATATACTCCCTTTCACCAGTGCAACCTTCCAGGAACCATCATCCCCCATCTCCTTCCTCCCCAACCTGTATTCAAGACAGGCATTCTAAATTTCTCTCAGTCACTAACATTATCATGATAGTTCTTAGTGTAGTTATTTCTCTAACTGCACTCACCACTCTTTGTGATAAGCTTTCTATTGTGGGCTGGTCCTTTCATCCCTCATCTCTATTATCTCTGGGTATTATAACCATACTGTCTTTTATTTTTCTTTTTTTTTAATATAAATTTTTATTTTGATCATAGTGGCTTACATATTGTTGACAATAATATTTTAGGTACATATTTACATAAAATCAGGGGGGATTCCCATCGCCAAATTGTCATCCCTACGCCTCCGTTTCTATCCTACCTCCCTTTTCCTTTTCCCTCACCCCAGGGCAGCTAGAATATGTGGTCCCCTCTGTATCTAACCCACTACTTAGTAGTCTTGCACCTGTTTGGTCTTGATGCCTCCCTTATTTCCCCCTCTAACTGGAGTCAGGACTAGCTAGTTCAAGTTGCGTGGTTTTGTTTGAAGGAGAAAAAAGTAATAAACTGGGGTAAGAGTCTAATACCCAGAAAATGGGCGGAGTCCTTCTAAAGGCTCTCATCATCAATCTGGGAGATGGAGAAAAAGTAGGTGAAACACTCCACTAGTACCAAAAGAAGTGTCAAATATCCAGTGAGGGCTCCAGCTATATCGATAAGCACCACACAGAGCGGACAAAACAAACAAACAAACAAGTAGAAAAAAAAACAAAACAAAAACAGACAAACAAAAATCACGCCATGGTCTTGAATTAAGAAACATGGCATAGCACATAACGAAAGAGAAGAAAGGAAGAGAAAAAAAATAAGTATAATTGGGGACTACACTTTCAATAATCACACCCAAACAGAGAAATCGACCAAAATAGATTAGTAAATCAAAAATAATAATAACAATAATAAATAAAGGTAATATATATATTTATATCAAAAAAATAACCAAGGTTTTGTGCTTTTTGTATTTTTGTTTTTTCCCTCCTGCACTGGCACAGTAAATATTGGGGTCATTCGAAAAAGAATTCACTTGGCCTAAGAGATATGGGATTTCTCCGTCCTTGGAGCATACTGTCATGGGATCAACTCTAGACATTGCTCAGGATCCTTTACTTTCCCGGTGGTGTTTTTTTTTTTTTTTCTTCTTTCTTTTTTTTTTTCCTTTGGTGTGTGGAAGACTTCTGCTCTGTGTTTAGAGGTCTCAGTATCTGTACAGATCCTGAGGTGGGACTTATGATGAAGTCAGTCTTTGTGGTTCTAGAGGTTCTGTTACCTCAGTGTCATTTTAATCCATCTTCTGTGGTTGATGATCTTGGTCTTTGCACTGAGCCTAGGGTGGCACCTAGGATAGCGTCTTTCTTTGTGCTCCCAAAAGCCCCATTCTGTTACAATTGTCTCTGCCGGATCTTTGGGGCTGGGGATCATGATTTTTGTGCAGGTCATAGTTCAAACCCTAAACTAGGGCTTATTTATTGGTCCCAAGATGTATACAGTCTGGTCGTGGATCAAGCAGCCAGTCATCTGTAAATCCCGATCTTGGGTTTTTGTCCTACCAAAGGGAGCCAAGACTTCTGGTTTTGTCTTGTCGTTAGTTGGTAAGGTAGGCTAATCTGCTCTAAGGTCAAGATGATCGCATTTTCCCCGTTGTCAGGATATCATGTTAGAGCTGGGCCTTGTTGTTGGTCTCGTCGTATTAAGGCCATCCTGGATGGAGTTTGTTTCCTGCAGCTGTTGTGAAGAGCTGTGCCGTTTCTTTTCGGGGATCCAGGGTTCAAGGCTGGATGAATGGTATCTAATCACCTGAGGTCTAATTTGATTCCACATGACATATTTTCAAGGCAGGAGATATCCCTATATTTTAAATAACTATGAGTTCCTATCTCTAGTAGATAAGAGCTCTCTTTTATTTTTTTTAAATGTAAAATTTCCCCTTTACTTAGTGTGCCTTTGTAGGGGGAAGTGGTGCTACATTATAATGTCTGTGTATTCGTGGGTGGACTGATGGGATAACAGTCACAGGTCACATACCAAAAAACGAAGAACAAAAAGGGGGGGGGATTGAAACTGTATGTGCTCACAAATATATATGAAGGACAAACATTTAAAAAAAGATAAATAAAAAAAAAGAAATAAAATGAGTTAGCGCAATTTTTATGGGACCAAAGTGGTGCAAAAGACTACCTTACATTTGGGGGAGGGCAGGTAAAGAGGTGGTGTATTACAGGTCTTATGCCTATGTTGGAAGTACAGTTTTTCCCATTGTCTTTTGGGTTTTTCTTGTGGTGTGTGGGTTCCCAGGCATCTTCCTAACCCACCCCCTGACCTTCTTCAGATTGGTAAATATTTGCGGCAGGGAGGTCTTGGAAGAGTTCTTGCATTGGGGATACTTTTGGATCTAGGCCCGGTTTCAAGGAGCAGTTCGCGTTAGGGGGAGTTGGTCGGGAGGGCCTCGCAGCATGAGTCCATAGGGGAGTTGGCTGTCTTCTCATTCAGGAGACGAGGTGTGGGTTTATCTGGGTGTCCTCTCGCCTGGGTGCTGGGTACTGGTTCGTTGGGTAGGAGGTCAATCTTGATGCCTAATAGAATAAGGACTGGGGGTGAAGAGTTTTAATATGATGGGAGATCTGGATGGAATTGAGGGGTGAGGGGATAGTTGGATTTCCGGAGGGGGGAAAGGGGAAGGTGTATGGGAAGGGTTTGAAGGGAGAGAAAAGAGAAAATACCTTAGAGAGAAAAGGGGGGGAGAAAGGGAGAAAAGTAATGAGCAGAATAGAAGAAGAAAAAGAAAAAAAAAGTAGTGAGAAGAGGGGAGAGAATAGCAAGGGAATGCTGGTTTGATTGAATGTGTTCAAAGAATAGAGCCTGTAGTTTAAGTCTGTACGTCTCAGGTACTGCTTCAGTGGTCTGACTGGTCACGTGCTTCAATTCCTAAATGAAGGTATTACCTAGAGATAAAGTGTATGTTAAAGAGTTTTCTTGTGGCCATCTCGTAGTGCAAGCAAGGTATGGTATCCCGTGTGGTATCCCGAGTTGCCACCTTAGTTTGTCCGCCCTTTGTATCCAAGGGCACCTGTGGGCAGAAAAGCTGAGAGGTTATTTAAAGTATAGTAAGATAAAGGCATTAAAAGGTAGTGTTATGGTATGTTGCCATTGTAGTCCGTGATTTCCCTTGGTGTTCTATACTTGTGTTCCTGTATATGAACTCTAAGGGATTATTGTGGACCTTTGTTGTAGAAGTCTGATTACATACCTGTTCTCTCTATGCTGCCGTTTCTGTTGTTGCTGTTTTCTTTGTGGTATAATGTGTAGACAAGAGTTTGCGTTGTTCCTTTTTCATGTATTTTGGACACTGCTCCCACGTCTATGCTGACTATTACAGTGTTCGGAGTTTCTACCCTGTTATTTGATAGGATTTAGTTGTGTATAAACTATGTGTTCTAGGTGTTTCAGAATAGTGCTACTATTCTGTGTTTATCTTTTGTCTTCTGACTTACTTCGTTTAACATAACATGATCTAGGTCCATCCATGTTGCTGCAAAGTCTGTGATTGTATCGTTTCTGACTGCCATGTAATATTCCATTGTGTATATGTACCACATCTTAATGATCCATTCATCTGTTGTTGGACATCGAGGTTGGTTCCAAGATTTGGCTATTATACTGAGTGCTGCAATAAATAGTGGGGTGCATATATATTTTGGAATGAATGTCCTTCCATCTTGTGGGTATATGCCTAGTAGAGCAATTGCTGGGTCAAATGGCAGTTCAATTCTGAGTTCTTTGAGCACTCTCCAGACTTTTCTCCATAGATGTTGGACTAGGGGGCATTCCCACCAGCAGTGGATGAGAGTTCCTTTCATACCGCATCCTCGCCAACAAAGGTTGTTTCCATTATTTTTGATGTGAGCCAACCTCACTGGTGTAAGGTGGTATCTCATTGTTGTCTTGATTTGGATCTCCCTGATGATGAGTGAAGGTGAGCATGTTTTCATGTGTTTGTTGGCCATCCTTCTGTCTTCCTCAGAGAAGTGTCTATTCATTTCATCTTCCCATTTTTCTATGGCTTTATTTGGTTTTGAGGGGCTCAGCTTTCTTAGTGCTTTGTATGTTCTAGATATCAGCCCTTTATCTGATATGTCAAGTGAAAAGATTTTTTCCCATTCTGTTAGCTGTCTTCTTGCGTTAAGTAGGGTTTCTTTTGCCATGCAGAAGCTTTTTAGTTTGATGTAGTCCCATTTGTTTATATTTGATGCTAACGTTCTTGCCATTGGTGCTCCGTTCTCAAAGACCTTTTTGATATATAGGTCTTCGAGTGTTCTGCCTATTTTATTCTCGATAAACTTTATAGATTCAGGTCTGATTTCAAGGTCTTTGATCCATTTTGAGTTGACTTTTGTATAAGGAGTGAGGTATGGGTCAATTTTCACTTTCGTACATGTGGTTTTCCAGTTGTACCAACACCATTTGTTGAATAGGCTTTCTTTGTTCCATTTCAGATTCTTGCCTCTTTTATCAACTATTAGTTGGCTGTATATCTGGGGGTTTATGTCTGGGAATTCTGTTCTGATCCACTGGTCTGAGTTCCTGTCTCTGTTCCAGTACCATGCTGTTTTAATTACTATGGCTTTATAGTATAGTTTCAAGTTAGGTAAGGAGATGCCTCCCAGCTTCTTGTTTTTCAGTATGTGTTTGGCTATCCTGGGTCTTTTGTGGTTCCAGATGAATTTTGTGATTGATTGTTCTATTTCTTTAAAGAATTGTGTCTGAATTTGGATAGGGATTGCATTAAATCTATATAGAAGTTTGGGTAAGATAGTCATTTTGACTATGTTAATTCTACCTATCCATGAGCATGGGATGTTCTTCCATTTCTTTAGATCTTCTTCAATTTCTTTCTGAAGTGTTTTGAAGTTTCCCTGGTATAGGTCTTTCACTTCTCTTGTAAGGTTAGTCCTAGATACTTGATATTTTTTGATACTATCTTAAATGGGATTGTATTTTTAATCTCTCTCTCCTTAACTTCATTGTTTGTATATAGAAACGCTACTGTCTTTTGTGTATTGACTTTGTATCCAGCCACTTTGCTGTATTGGTTGATTGTTTCTAGGAGTTTTACTGTGGACTCTTTAGGGTTTTTGATGTATATCATCATATCGTCGGCAAATAGAGCTAGCTTGTGTTCATCTTTCCCTACTTGAATTCCTTTGATTCCCTTCTCTTGTCGGATTGCTATTGCTAGGACTTCTAAGGTTATATTGAATAAGAGTGGAGAGAGTGGACAGCCTTGCCTAGTTCCTGACCTTAGTGAAAATGCTTCTAGTTTCTCGCCATTAAGTATAATGTTGGCTGTAGGCTTTTCATAAATAGCTGTAACTATCTTGAGGAAGGTTCCTTCTAACCCTATTTTGCTGAGTGTCTTTAACATGAAAGGATGTTGGATTTTGTCAAACGCCTTCTCGGCATCGATTGATATGATCATGTGGTTTTTGTCTTTCATGTTGTTGATGTGATGTATCATGTTTATTGATTTGCGTATGTTGAACCAACCTTGCATTCCTGGTATGAAACCCACTTGGTCGTGATGTATGATCTTTTTGATGAAGTGTTGGATTCGGTTTGCTAAGATTTTGTTGAGTATCTTTGCATCTATGTTCATTAGTGAGATTGGTCTGTAGTTTTCTTTTTTGGTGGTGTCTTTGCCTTCTTTGGGAATGAGTGTGATATTAGCCTCATAAAAGGAGTTGGGGAGGATTCCTGTTTTTTCTATGGTTTGGAAAAGCCTTTGGAACAGTGGTAATAGGTCTTCTTTAAATGTTTGATAGAATTCACCTGTAAATCCATCTGGGCCTGGGCATTTGTTCTTAGGGAGTTTTTTAATTACCTCTTCAATTTCCTCTGAAGTGATTGGTCTGTTTAGACTTTCTAGATCTTCCTTTTCCAGTCTTGGAGGAGGGTGTTTGTCCAAGAATCTGTCGATTTCTACTGGGTTCTCTAGCCTACTTGAGTATAGTTGTTCATAATATGATCTCATGATATGTTGTATTTCTTGGGGTTCTGTTGTAATCTCTCCCCTTTCATTTGTGATCCTAGTGATTTGGGTGTTTTCCCTCTTTTTTTTTGGTGAGTCTTGCCAATGGTTTGTCTATCTTGTTTATTTTTTCGAAAAACCAACTCCTGGTCTCATTGATTTTTTGTATTGTTTTCTTAGTTTCGATGTTGTTTATTTCTGCTCTGGTTTTTATTATTCTTGCCTTCTGGTTGTGGTTGGATTTCTCTGTTGCAGTTTTTCCAATTCTTTGAGGTGATCTTTTAAACTGTTGGTTTTGTTGTTTTCCTGTTTCTTGACATAGGCCTGTATTGCTATGAGTTTCCCCCTAATTACTGCTTTTGCTGTGTCCCATAGATTTTGACATGTTGTCTCTTCATTGTCATTTGTCTCAAGGAATCTTTTTATTTCTTCCTTGAGTTGTTCTTTGATCCAGCTGTTGTTAAGCAGCATGTTGTTTAGTCTCCAGGTATTAGTTTTCCTCCATTGCTTCTTCTTGACATCAATTTTAAGCTCTGTTGCATAGTGATCTGAAATGGTACTTCTAATGATCCTTACCTTTGTGATCTTACATAGGTTGGCTTTGTATCCTAAGACATGGTCTATTCTGGAGAAGGTTCCATGTGGGTTTGAGAAGAATGTGTATTCTGCTTTCTGGGGATGGAGGGCTCTATATAAGTCTATTAGCCCTAAATCTTCTAATTTTTCATTTAGAGCTCTTATTTCTTTGCTATTTTTCTGCTTGGAGGATCTGTCCAGTGGTGATAGTGGAGTATTGAGGTCCCCTACTATTATCACAATTCCCTTCATGTGTTTCTCCAGGTTTGCCAGTAGTTGCCTCACATATTTTGGTGACTCTGCATTAGGTGTATAGATATTGACCAGGGTTAGTGTTTCTTGATCTAATGTTCCCCTGACCAGTAAGTAGTGACCCTCTTTGTCTCTGATCACTTTCTTGAGGTTGAATACAATTTGGTCTGATATAAGAATGGCTGTCCCTGCTCTTTTTTGTTTTCCATTGGCCTGAATAATTACTTTCCATCCTTTTATTCTAAGCCTGTGCTTATCCTGTAGCTGTAGGTGTGTTTCTTGCAGACAGCAGAAGTCCGGTTTATTTTTCCTTACCCAGTTCTCTACTATGTGTCTTTTAATTGGAGAGTTTAGTCCGTTTACATTTAGGGAAATTATTGATAGAGAGGACTGTTGTGCAGTTGTATTGTGTGGAGTGGTTGTTGTTACAATCGGGGGTTTGGATTGTGTAATTCTTCTCTGAGTAAGTCGCTTAGGATCGGCTTAGTTTGCACAAATAGTTCAAGTTCATTCATGTTTGAGAATGTTTTTAGTCTGCCCTCCCATATGAATGATAGTTTTGCTGGGTATTGGACCCTGGGTTGGAAATTTCTTTCATTCAGTCGTTTAAATATGTCATTCCACTGTCTTCTTGCTTGAATTATTTCAAATGGGAGATCTGGTTTGATTCTTATGTCCTTTCCTTTGTACTTGAGGTTTTTTTTCTCCCTTATTGCTTTCAGGAGTTCCTCTTTCTCTTTGTTTTTTGCCATTTGGATTATTATGTGTCTTGGTGTGGGTTTATTGGGGTCTATTTTATTAGGGACTCTCTTGACTTCTTGGATTTGTCCTGAATTGTCTTTCCAGAGGGTGGGAAAGTTCTCTGTTATTATCTCCCTGACTACCTGTTCTACCCCCTTCCCTATTTCCTCCCCTTCTGGTATACCCACAATTCTTAGATTGTTTCTTTTGTCCTTGTTCATTAGATATTGGATTTTTCCTTCCAGTGCTTTGCCTTTTATTTCTTTGTTGGTTTCTTGATCATTTTATGATTGCAGTTTTCCTTCGAGCTCTTCTATGTGCTTCTCCAACTCTGTGTTTCTGCTCGTAAGGCTTGTTACCTTGTCTTTTAATTCCTTCACTTCTTTTTGTATGGACTCTCTCATGTTCTTTGACATTTCTTCTTTAATTTGGCTGATTCGTTCGTCCATGGATTTTTTATATTCGGTTGTTAGGGTTTCTTTTAATTCTTTTAGTAATTCTTGCATTTCCTTCCTCATGACCGCTTTTAGGTCTTCTTCCCATGGATCTGTGCGTTTTGGTGGACTTGGAAATTTGATAGGGTTTGTCATGGTGTCTCCAGTTATTAGCGATTTCCTTGCTTTACGCATTGTTCTTTGTATTTAATGTTGTATTTTGGAGTGCTGTGGCTTCTAATTTTGGCCTGCTTTGGTCCCCTTCCTGAAGGTGTTTCTAGAGGGGCCTGTTGGGTGAGTTTGTTGAGCCTAGCCCTTTCTCCTCCCCTTTGCTACCTAGAGTGCAGCCTTCCTGCTGTGGGTCTTGTCCCTTTCTGCTCCTTATTTGTGTCAGCGGTGCAGTTCCACTCCTGGCCACAATGGTTACTGGCGCTGTTGAGCCTAGCTCTCAATCCCCTCTCCTTTCTCTGGGAGTCACTGGGGCTCCGCCCCCTCCACGCCTCCCTTGAAGGGTTCCCTCAGTCTAACACTTTGGGTTCTGTCCTCACCCTTGGGGAGTCCCTGGTCCACTCCAGGGTCCAGGGGGGTGGACTGTTCTAGGTCACCTGCGAGTCCAGATGGCTGGCCCTATCTCTCCCGTCTATTCGGGTAGCTCAACTTGCCTTTCTAGGCACCTACCTGGGGGAAGGGAGTCACTGGACCCTCTCCGGCTGGCACGCAGGGGTCCCTGGGGGGGGGGGCAGCCCAAACCGTGCAAAGGGAGAGAAATTCACTCAGGCCTCTCCTCACTCACGCCTCCCTCCTGCACGCCGGAGCCCCTGGGGGGAGGTGCCGACCCAAGCCGCGCAAAGGGGCCGAAATTCACTCACGCTTCTCCTCACTCACGCCTCCCGCCTGCACGCCTCTTTTATTTTTCTTAAATCTCAAAGATGAGTGAGACTATTTTTAGTCTCTCTCTCTCCTGCTGACTTATTTCACTCAGCAAATAGTTTCTATGCCCATCATGTATAGGAAAATTCCATGATTTCATTTTTTCTAATGGCTGTATTAGAAATCCCATTCCATTATGCATTCCATTGTGTATATGTACCAAAGTTTCATAGCCATTCATCTGGTATTGGACATTTGAGTTGTTTTCAGACCCTAGCTATTTAAGTAACACTGCAATAAACATAGGTGTGCAGAGGAAATTTTTTGAATTGTGTTCCTATGGCTTATGCCTAGGAGAGGTATTGCTGGATCATATGGGAGCTCAATGTCCAATTTTTTGAGGAATATCCATATTGTTTTCCAGAAAGACTGAACTAGATGGCATTCCCACCAGTAGTGAATGAGAATTCCTTTCACCCCACATTCACACCTGCACTAGTTGTTCTTTGTGATGTGTGCCAGTCTCTGTGGTGTGAGATGTCTTACTGTTTTGATTTGCATCTTCTTGATGATTAGTTATATGGAACATTTTTCATGTGCCTTTTGGCCATTTGTATTTTTTCTTTGAGGAAGTGTCTGTTCACTTTTTCTCCCCATTTTTTGATTGCATTATATATTTTTTTCTTGTTAAGTTTTGTCAGTATCTAGTATATCTTAGCTATTTTGGGTGAATAGTTTCTCTCATTCTGTGGCTGGCTTTTGTGTCCTAGTCACTACTTCTTGTGAGGTTCAGAAGCTTCTCAGTTTAATGTAGTCCCTTTTTTTTTTTTTTTAATCTTTGCTTCCATTTGTTTGGTCGGTGGTGTTTCCTTCTTGGATATGTCTTTGGTCTCAATGCCATGGAGTGTGTTATCTACATTTTCTTCTGTATACCTTATGCTTCTGGATCTGATATTAGTCCATTTGGATTTTACCTTTGTGTATGGTGTTAGACGCAAGTCCGAGTTCACTTTTTTGCATGTGGTTAACCAAGTTTCCCAGCACCACTTGTTGAAGAGCATTTCCTTGCACTGTTTTGCACTTCTTGCCCCTTTATCAAAGATTAATTGATTATATGTTTGGAGAACATTCTCTTGATACTCATGTATATTCCATTGACCTGAGGGTTTGTCTTTATTACAGTACCAATCTGTTTTAATGACTGTTGCTTTGTAATACAATTTAAAGTTGGGGAAAGTAATGACTTCCATCTTCTTTTTCCTAAATATTGCTTTAGCTATTTATGAGTGTTTATTGTTCCAAATAAATTTCTGGAGTGTTACTATCAATCCTTTTTAGGCTCTTCCAGGAAATTGAAGAAACAGAAACACTCCCAAATAGTTTTATAAAGCTAAAACCACCTGCTACCAAGAAACAGAAACAAATTTCACAAATGTTTTAATTAGATATTTTTTACTATTAAGTTTTGAATTTTTAATATTCCTGATACTAGGCCTATTCATCTACGAAGTTCTCAAGGAATTTCTCCCAGGTCTTTCACTTGTCTTTTTATCCCTTGGTCTTCTGCAGACAAAAAATTTTAAATTTTAATGAAGTTGATTTAATATTTTTCTTTTAATAAATCATGTTTATGGTGTCAAGTCTAGAAATTATTTTCCTGGTTCTATATTCTTTTCAAAAAGTCTTATAATTTTATACTTTATATTTAAACCATTATCAGTTTTGAGACTTTTTTTTTGTGAATTATGTGAGTTTGAAGATTAATTTCCTTGGGGCAGAGATCCTGGATGCCTAATTGTTCAACTACCATATATGAAAAAGTTACCATTCTTCCACTGAAGTGCTTTTGTGTTTTCATTCAAAATTAGTTGGAGATATTTGTGAGGGTCTGTTCCTAGATCTTCTGTCATCTCTGTGGATATATGTATCTTTAACTCCATTTATTCTGCAGATATTATCGCTGTAATTTCTGGCTTTTAAATCAGGTAGGGTTCATTTCTTCCCATTTAGTTTTCAAAATTGTTTTAACTGATTAATATTATCCTTGGTCTTAATATGTATATTTTAGAGCAATCTTGGATATATTTTTTCCCTTAGGCTTTGACTTTTTAATTTCTTTGTTTTTTTTTGTTTTTTTGGTTTTGGAACCAAACCTGGCAGTGGGATATAACTTAGATTATATATCAACTTGGAAAGAGTCAACATGTTTATGTGAACATGTGACATCCTCTTTATATCATATTTGATTGATTTCATTAGTAATCTGTGTTATTAACATACACACTCTTAATATGATTTTTGTTGTTTACAATTTTATTCTGATTATTTTAAATAATGCTCTTTGTGTGTTCATTATTCAACTATATTGGAATATGACTGATTTTTGTATGTTTTTCTTGTGTCCTGTTACTTTACTAAAATATATTAGTCCTATTAGACCATTAAAGATCTTCCATGAGTGGACAATCATATCTCTTCAAATCAAATCATTTTATTATTTTTTTTTAAATCTGCAAGACTTTAAATTTATTTTATTTTTTATTTCACTGGCTTACATTTCCAGCATCATGTTAAATGAGAATGTAAAAAAATGAGAAATTTTTTACATTTTCCAATTTTAGGGTAGGAATTTAGTTTTTCATCATCCACTATAAGAGTTTTTGTGATAATAACCTTTTTTTAAAATTTTTTATTGAAACCAATGTGAATTATAAATTTTTCATAGTTGTATTTCAGGTACATAGTGACAGTAAATTAGGGCCATTCCCACCAACACCAGTGTTGACCTCCCTCCACCAAAGTTCCCAGCATGCATTTCATACCTCTGCCCTTAGCCCCTAGACTGCTAGTGTAACAGGTCCATTTTGTGTATTGCTTGTTATATAGAGTTTAATATTCTTTTTTAAATTGAGAAACTTCATTCCATTCCTTTCTATTTTCCAGGCTGTGTGACATTTTATTAATTTTTTTCTAGATAAATGGATATGATAAAGTGATTTTTTTTCTTTATGCTGTTACTTTGGTGAATTTCACTGACTGGTTTCAGAATATTAAAACAGCTTGTGTTCTTGGTTGGTAAAGAAGACAAATTTATTAGTGCAAAATTATTAGTGGTTGTGGTATTTCTAGGCTTCCTGAAACCATCCTTTCTCTGAGTGTTACCACATTTTCTCACCTTTTAGAGAAGTTGGTGCTGACAAGTATCATAGGGTATTGAGCATGCCAGAAAAAAAAAGTTTAAACATTAGGTTGAGAGGAGGAGGAATGAGGAAATATGTCACTTCGCCAACCTTGCTGGCTGCAGGACCCAGAGAGGTACTAGCTCTTAGTTGGCCAATAATTCTTACTTGAGAATAATATAACTGATTAATTCTCAATTGGCTCATAAGCATGCAAAGCAGGAGGAGGGGTAACACATTCAATTTTGCTGAAATGCTGTACTCATGCATTCAAATTTACATTAGCTTGCTTGTCTTGCTAGACTCTAAGAATTCATTCTGAATTTTTGCGTGGAATAAATTGTCCTCAACAAATCCAGACTTTGTTACATTAATCTAGTGCTAAGTCATAAAAATACCCATAGACCTCACTGGAACTTTAGAGACTACTGCTTCCAGCCCAAAGCTGGAGTAACATTTAAGTTTCCAGGGGTAAAAAGAAAAAAGAAAAGATGAATACAATTGGGTGTGCAGAAAACCATCTGTCTAAATTCTGAGATAAATCAGAAAACAGATGACTCTCTACTCTATATAGAGGGTAAGACAGCTTTAAGCATAATTCTTTCACATGGGCCATCTCTATAGGAGCTTATATCCAGAAAAATGTAGAAAAACATTATTCAGCATTTTATGTTTTCTAATTATCTTCTTTATATCAGTGTTTCATGTGACTTTCACTACATCTCACCTTAATGACCTTTTTAGACATTTCTTTCCTAATTGTACTACTGTGTCCATAAAATATCATATTACAGTTACATAAAATATCTCTTTATGTTAATATTAGGATTTGGAGAATCATAAACCTTTAAAATATCTAATCTGGGGCATAGCAGTAAAGCAGTAGGACATGTGCCTTGCACGCAGCCAACCCCTGATAGACCTGGGTTCAACCCCCAGCATCCAGGAGCGATTTCTGAGTGCAGAGACAAGAGTAACCCCTGAGCATCACTGGCTGCTGCACGGTGTGGCCCAAAATCAATATAAGTAAATAAATATGCAAAAGGAAAATATCTAATAACCTTATTTAACTTTCCCCCCTTGGAAGCAAATTTCTGTTAAGAATATGTGACATGGGGCCAGAGTGATAGTACAGAGGTAGGGCGTTTGCCTTGCATGAAGCCAACCCAGGATGGACCTGGGTTCAATCTCCGGTGTCCCATATGGTCCTTGAGCCAAGTGTGATTTCTTAGCACAGAGCCAGGAGTAACCCCATAGCATCACTGGGTATGACCCAAAAAACAACAAAACAAAACAAAACAAAAACCCAAATGTATGACCTTGGAGCTGGAGTGATAACACAATGGTTAGGATGTTTGTCTTGCATACTGCCGACTTAGGTTCGATCCCTGGCATTCCATATGTTCCCCCATTTGGTCCCTCCATACTTGCCCGGAGTGATTTCTGAGCCCAGAGATAGGAAAATCACTGAGCGCTGCCTGCCTGGTGTGGCCCAAAAACCAAACCAAAACAAAACAAAAAGAATGTGTGACCTTAACAAATGAGCATCTAAATTCTTCATGATAACAGTAAAAATTTGTGTTCTAAACCAGGGGTCTCAAACTCAATTTAACTGCAGGTCACAGGAGGCAAAGTCGGGGTGATCCTTGAGTGCAGAGTCAGTAGTAAGCCTTGAACATTGGGAGGTGTGACCCAAACAACTAAAACAAAACAAAACAAAAAAAGATTTTTCTAGGGCAGGGCCACAAAATGTTGTAGGAAGGGCTGCAAACGGCCCGCAGGCCGTGAGTTTGAGACCCCTGTTCTAAACCCACCATGTCATATCTGTTGCACAATAAAAATTATTCTCTTATCTCAGTGCAACTTTTGCTATACCTCAGTCCAGAATCCAGGAAAAAAAAAAAAAGAAGTACAATCCAGATAATGTCACATAAGTCAGTTTTAGAAAGTTGAAAATTGGGGCCAGCGAGGTGGCGCTA